>NC_141030.1:9295000-9370000 GCF_052040795.2 Danio rerio | reverse complement strand
CGAAATCTGCTTGGTTGTTATGAAGGTTTAGATCTTTATATGAATCACTGCTGATATGGCCTAGGGCTCCCGGTTGGGATTATGTTTGGGTAAAGTGTTGTTGAAGATATCCAGAGGGGCAGGTTCAGCTCCTTTTAATATGTTTCCAATGTTCTGGAGCCAGACTCCTTGAGTTATGAGAACTTCTCTTCACTCACCACCGTAACTCAAACACATGCTTACATAAGAGCCTACCAGCACTAGTCATGACGACGGGAAGTTATGTTGTTTGGGGGAGACATGGCATCAGAGCAGATGGTGCTTTTTCATCTCAGGTGTATGATGAGATCCAGTGAACGCGATGCAGTTTGTTCTGTACCAAATTTGACAGCGTAAACTATCTGTCTGTTGCAGTTTTGTCTCTTTGTTCTTGTTCTAGATTCGCAAAGACATTTCTGTCAAGAAAGATTGAGCAATACACAACGCATGTGTATACACCTCGAATACATGCACATGTATACCCGTATTGCTTGGCCAGCACTTTTTGTTTTGAAACTCGAACACGATTTTGGCCGAAGCTCTTGTTCTGAGCTACTTTGTCAGGAATGTTTCTTCACTGAGGAATCCCCAGCGACAGGGCCTTCATTGCCCTGCATGAAATACTGTTCCATTTATTAATATGAGGAAATCTCTTCAGAAAGGGAGTGCAGCCCTCCAGCATGTGAATAGAGGGGGCCCATGGAACTGCTGTGGTTTGCTGTGGAATGAGCCTGATTTAACACATGAATAACAGAAACTAGAGCTTTGCAAAACAACTGGACAGAGTCTCAGCTTTTGGGGAGGAGGTGTGCACCCCACCATTTTCCTAGCTTCATCTCCATCTTTGGACTGAAAACCTTTTTATGTTATTCTCTTCGAAACTGATGAATGTCATGAAGCTTACGCATTCCTATCTTTAGAAATTCATGGTGATATGATCCTCGAAATTTCCCTCCCATTGGTAACATTTGCAGTATGCTCATAAAATGAGCTCTTCCGTTGGGAGGTTTCTCCCTTTTTGGGGAGCAGAGCTGCAGGTGGGTCTGTATGTGTGTGTGGTGAAGTATTCAAAGTTCAGAGTTTGATGAAGATCAGATGGATTTGTTGATCATAGTTTGAGCGGGTTTGTTGATGTGAGCTTGCCAGCAGGTCACCTGTCTATGCCTGAGGGGGTGCGTGCATGTTCTTTCTCAGTGGGTGAGTCCTTCAAGTGAAGGTCAGTCCACACAAATGCACAGGGCAAAAGGACAACTGATTGGTGGTTGTATAGTTTGACCAATAAGAGCCCTTGCAATCTCGCAATTCTGCAGTTAATTATCTCAATCCCAGCTCTGTTTTATCCTGTTGCAAATCCAGATGTGAACCTCCAATGCTTACCTAAATCGAGTTACTGTAAATCTGCTCTATGACCAGGCAAACAGGCTATGAAAGCGCACAGGCCAAGAGGTTTGTTCACGGCCCCTGACCTGGAACTTGTGAGCTTCTGACTTTGTGCAGGGGCATCAGTAGTCAGGTCTCTGACAAAGTGATTTAGTCACGGCTTGTCTCCAGTAAGGCTTTATCCCACTAACACCGGAAAGGCTTCATATTCAAACATGCCAGAAAGGGAAAGATCCGCTGTAAACCAGGTGTAAAAGCCAACGGTGTTTGGAGTTCGTGCAGATTTAGTTGGCGCCATGTGAGCCTTGCACATAAGGTTCGCTTCATCCTAGGCTTGCTTAAGGTTTTTCAAGAGGGATGCACAATTATATTTGTGAAAGCAAATTTGCATGCCAATACCAGTATCTGATTTCTGAGAACATCTGCTGAAACTTTTTAGTGATTTAGCTTTTTATTTGTGTTTTTCTACATCATTTTATTAGGTACATTTAAAAACCGTTTAAAGCACAGAATTCCATTCAATATTCTGCTTGTGCCGTGGTCTTTTGCCTAGTTATAAACAAGTGAAAAGTAGTTTTAGTCTTTGGGGTGCAATGTTTGACTGAATTTACATCATACAGTCAGAGAGAGATTGTGTGTGCATGTAAATGGCAAGAGTATATCTAATAGCTCATAGTAACAGGTGTTGGCTACCTCTTTGCAAATTCAATTTTTCCCTGGTGAAGAATGTGTCCTTGGTATTACAGAGAGCGATGACGGCTCTGCCTGAGTCACTGAGTTTCTATGGTTAATACTAATGTTTTAGGATATACACATACATACCACAGGCCACAGTCATATCACCTTGCAGCCCAAGACCGATTACTCACTGAAGCTAAGTAGGGCTAAGCCTGGTCAGTACCTGGATGGGAGGGCACATGGGAAAACAAGGTTGCTGTTGGAAGTGGTGTTAGTGATGCCACCAAGGGGCACTCAACCGATGGTCTGTGCGAGTCCCAATGCCCTGTAAGGTGAAGGGGACAGTATACTGTCAGTGAGCGTCTTTCATATGAGTCGTTAAAACGAGGTCCTGAGTCTCTGTGGTCATAAAAAATCCTATTGGCCCTTTTCCATTATAGCCTCCCAATTATCCCCATCTACGGAATTGGCTGTATCACTATCTCTCCACTAGAGCTGAGCCGATGGCAATGCCATCGTCCATTGCTGATGGCCAATACAGATCACAATGCTAAGATGGCATTGCGATCCTCTGCCCGCCCCATTGCAACAGCAACCTGCGCATGACAAATACACACTTAGGCCCTGTTTACACTAATACATCTTAGTTGCAAGTAAAATTGCATTTTAGAACATAAATGATCCACGTCCACTCTGCTGTTTTATCTAGCATTTCTAAAAAGATCTTTGTCCACACTCTGGCATGCACTGCAGCATATGTGCACGTCTTTGCCCCAGGTAGTCAGCGGGTGCTTTGAGCACAAAACCCCGAGAGCAGTGCACGTTGGACAGTTTATCAAGGATGTACCGCTGGATTACATTTCACTATAGTTGTAAAGGTGATATTTAATTAATCTTGTCTCTATCTAACGACTCTTCGGTCTTTTGAATCTATCAGGAAACGTGTCACCGCGTCAGTACACTCATCACTTTTTTAATTGTCGACGCCATTTTAATGACACAGATCACTCTGCCTATTCATGCCAGAGTCCTGCAGAAAAAGTGGTTGACAGGTGGTAATTTGCGTGTAACTTATCTTTATTTATTTATGATTTGGTTACATGTGAAACCAGTTAGTTAAAACAGTAGGCTACAAATAATTAATTTGTAATGAATAAGACTAAGACCCCGTGGATTTCACCCTCCATTCCCTACCATTCCAAGCTTTTCACTCATCATTGCACACGTACTGCTGATGATGTGATAATAAAAGTGATTAGATTTGATTAATTAATTATTTTAAAATTATTTATTTACCGTCACCTACAACAACGCCATTGTCCATCGCAATAGTTCATGTTAGACATTTTACGATGCCAAATTGACATTGCCCAACCATACTCTCCACTCGACTAATAGCTGGTGTGTGGTGAGCGCACGGGCGTCATTGTCCTGGGGCTGCCATCGCATAATCTAACAGGATGCTGCACACTGGTGGTAGTGAGGAGAGACCCCTCCCCATGATTTTGAAGCACTTTGGGTGTATGGCCATACACAGTGAATACACACTTTACATTACACAGTTAATCCCGAAGTTCTGACTTGAATGCATTTAAACTGATGTTTGTGTTGTTGTATTACTGCTTTCAAAATAGGCATTATTCTTTCTTGAAAAGCAATTAAAAAAGTTTTATTCTCATTCATGTTGATGAATCTTACGTACCAACGAAAGCGAACCCTCCTGACCTTTCTCTTGTGCCTAGTGTTTTTGGCCACTGCGCAGAGTGCAGATGCTACAAATCTGCTGCATCAGCTTTCGTCAGACATACCAGCACTCTTTTTCAATCTGTATCATCTTATTTGAAGTATTTTTCATGAACGTCACTGGCAGCCCATTCTGTCTTTTGTAAATGTTACATTGCTTTTTTAGGTCTGGATATGTTTCACTGAGAAACAATAGACAAATATGGCCTGGTGCTCCAAGTTTGTTCTTTCTCTTCGAAGCAGCAGGATTGTGTAATTTTGTAGCTATGAAATCCCACACAGGGAAATCTTAATCAACATTCTTGGCATAATAGGAAAGCTTTGGCTCAAAGGATGTTTTGTTTGATTATTTAATTTATTTTTTTCCCCCTTTCATTGCACTCTCAAAGGGAAGTGAAAAATTCCAACAGCTTTGTTGGCCCCTTCCTGCTGGCTGTCAGTTAAGCTTAGTGTTTTCCTAGATGTGACACTGATGCCATATATTTCAGTTTAAACGTGGAATCGGAGGCCAAGCCTGATGAAGTGCTCCCATTAGGGTGGTCTTTCTTCACAACAGGGAGGTTTGGGCCTGAGCCAATCAGGTGATGAGACGGGACGGCTTCCAGAAACACAGCCAAAACAAGAGCAAAATATAGTGTGTTTCTTTTGTGTCAGGCGGGATGTGAGCGCAGCGCTGGAAGTGATTTAGCATCTCAGCCTTCGCTTTTCACACCTGTGCCAGTGGCTTGCTCTCTATTTATTCTGGGCGTCTTTAAGTTTCCCGAGGTCAGAGGTCAACGATTTGGGTGGAAACATAAATTAGAAGCTGGAGGGGAGAACTCACTTTGACAGGGACATTTTTGGATGTTTAGCTGCTGTTGTTGTTTAAGTGAAGGTCAAGGTTTTGTTGGCGTCATGCTGTTATTTTAGATTACTAAAGGAATATTTCAGCATAAAGGATCATTTTATCATCATTTACTCATGCTCATGATGTTGTGACTTGAAGTTTTCTTTCTTTTTTTTATCTTTCTTTCCTGTGAGAGTTACAATAAGATGTTTTACATTTGTCCCTGTTGTCTATTATGTGGGGTCCAATGTTGTGTCTGTATTACTCAAACAATAAATTCTAACTCCAGAGAAACTGAGATTTTCTATGTTTAAGTGTTTAAAGGTCAAGTAAAGTAAAATAACATTTTTTTAGATGTTAGTATCAGTCTGTTAATCTTCAAGGATATCTTTAAGCTGGTGTGGTACAAAATTTGCGTTTAGAAGATATAAAACTGATATAAACATGTAAGGCTTGTAGTTTGTCACTTGCTCTTAAAAGGACCAACTAGGGCTGGACGATATTGCAAAAGAATAATCATGATATCATGTTTTATATTATTCGATATTAATGACTATTGAATGTTTTTAAACAATCCATTTAGGAATATTAGGATTTTATAATTAGCTAACCACTTTATTTTAATTTACCAACATTACTTGGGCAAATAGTTTTAATAGTCAAAAACAAAAATATTTTAACTAAATATCTGATTTCTTTATAACAAAATAAACATAAGTGTTAAAGAGACTTAAACTTGATAAATAAAATGTTTCGAAGTGTGTTCAATGGTAAAGGTAGATCAACATCTGTAAGGTGTAAATAATAATGATAATACAGTAAACCTTAAACTCTGTAAATAAAACAGATTATGATAATCAAAAGGAAATAACCATCATTATTCAAATACATAATGCAATAGAGGTGTGAACCTATACTGGTCTCACGGTTTGTTTCGGTTACGATTATCATGCCATCGATTCAATTCGATATCTCGGTGCATTAACGATGCTTTCCATACACAGTGTTGTTTTTGGCGGATGGCTATAACAAAGCTGTCTGTTAAAACACACACACACACACACACAAACGGAGACACTGCACCACACAGTCTCTCATTCACACACATATACAAACATAGACAGCACCAAACAAACGCGCACACACACACACAGCTATATTGTGAGACCGCCCACTCCTGTTAAAATTACACCAGGGTTACCGACTGCTCCCGCACGTGAGTAGGCCCTTAGGTAATTAGTCTACCGTTATTACTGAAATGTGTTTATTGCATACAAATTGGGAAGCAGATTTGTACTTGCATGGATCGCGGTGCACTGGCAGCAATGGAAAAGATCAGGTTTTTTTTAAAACTATGTGTACCTGGAAAATGTTTTGCGCCTCCATTGGAGATGCCAAACTGACACCCTAAACTTATTGGCATTCAAGGAGAAGAAGAAGCTCTGAGAAGCTACTCTATGTCCCGCCCTCTCTTCATTTTTCAGTTGAGATTACGTCAATCATCGAATACAAAAATGCACATTTCAAAGCACTTCACAAGACCTTTAATAATTTGATATGAATATACAGTACGTTTTGGCAAATTATTTGATGGTCTATGAATTTGTCAGGATTCTGCCACCTCGGCCTTGTTAATACTTTTTTGGTGGCAGCGTCCAGACAATAGTCCTGTCTTGTCTTGTATGTTGTGCTCGGCTTGAGTTTTTCTCAGGTCAAGCACTTATTTTGTTCTTGTCTGCCTTCATCCTTGTCACGCTCGGGCCGTGTGTTTAGCATGTGATTCATGTTTACATGCACTGCCAGCTGTAGTGTTGTGTTTCATGTGAACACATGGTTAATGGGTTCTCTCATTGGCTGCGTGTTCTAGTCCTGTTTTACGTGAGCACATGGCTTGTGTTGTTTTTTTGTGTCATGTGCAGTGCTCTTCTGTCGATGTCTAGTCCCACCCTCCTTATTAACCCATTAATAGTTTTTCGGTTCACCTGTTTGTTTGCTAATTTTTTTCTCTTTATAGTCTCCTCTTGTCTGCTGTTCTGACCCAATTCGTATGATGTCATTATCCAGTTGTGTCTTGTCCTGTTCTGTCCAGCCCTGGGGACTCATGTATTAACATTGTGTGTACAAAAACTTTGTGTACGCCAGGTTTCACACTCATGTTTGGATTTACTAACAATGAAATTAACGTGAAAACGTGCGTTGGTCCATGTCAACTTCATGTGTGTGTTTGTTTTATTTCCATTGGCGACTCCTAGAGGCAATTGTGTTAAATTGTACACTCCAAAGTAATTTTGAGACATGCAATGGCAGCTGTATGAGACAGGATCATCCGCATGTCTAGCAGGTATATAAGGTTTCCATACCATACAGTTGACCAGCCAAACATTAAAGCGCAACTTGCAACGATAGCTGGTTTTTCAATGTAATCGGAGCGATCGACTGCACGCACATTGCTATAAGGGCGCCATCTGAAGATGAATTTGCATAGGCTACGTGAATCAGAAACATTTACATTGAATAAATGTGCAAATAATCTGTGCTCAAATGCGCTTAACATAATACACACACTTATCAATGATTCCTACTTGTCTTACTCGTGATGAAGAGTAGGCAAAATCTGATATGTAGCGGGGGAAAGAAGAATGAGTTCATCAGACGCTGGATTCGAACCGGGTTCATGAATGATAGTGTCAAAACATGTTGCCATGTGCTTTACAACCTACACCACATGCACTGCTGATGTCCAACGAGGTGTGCCACTTCATGTGTGCGCTGTTCAGCCCCCGCTGCATTAACCGCATCAGCTAAACTCTCCCACTTTATTTTTTCTTTTGTTATTAATTCCGATGGACAAACTTGCAAATAACACAGTTTTTCTCCGATCTACCTCCGATAGGAGCACCTCCAATTCCCATTCTGTTTAACGTTTCTTTTTTTGCTTGCTTTTGCCATTGCTTTTTCATTTGGTTTTGCCAACGTAGAGTTATTACCATATTTATTAGGGGGAAGAGGCAGGGAGGGTTTTGCGCTCGTGCACATGCGCTCAGTTTTACGTTTTTTTGGATTTACAAAAAGAACATGCGTGGGATTCCGCGTACGCAGTAAAAAATACAGATGTATGAAACTCTGCGTACGCAGAATCCCACGCATGTTCTCTTTGTACATCCAAAATTACGTGAAAATGAGCACATGTGCACGTTTACAGCTTTGTGCGCGTACGCAATGTTTTAATATGATTTCAAGTCTTCGTACATAATGCCCCTGATCTCTTCCAGCCTGCCCCGTCAAGTTTGTTTATTTGTTTTTTTGTTGTTTTCCTCCTCTGAGATGTATTTGTTACCTTTTACTTTATTTTTATAATAAAAACCCAAATTATTTACAGCACATGAGTCCTCGTTCCCTTTTCCTTCCTGAAACAGTGACAGAATTCATCAAACGTCTATATTTTTTTACCTACAAGCAATTATATTTGGTCACACTTTACAATAAGATTTCAATAAATTTTAGTAAATGCATCTACCTTATCATATAATGTAAAAGTATTTTATGATCGCTGTAAATTTAAAGTGATTAAGTAAATAAATACCTAAATTCATGTTGTTTTTATTAGACGCTTTTTTTATTATGAATTCCTTACAAACTGAAATTTGCTAAACAAAACTGCTTTTTAAATTAGGAGTCACTTGGTAATAAGATATGTTGAAGTACAGAATCACACCTGTAGTCATGCAGTAATAGCTCAATAAAAAGACTTGCATCATGTTACCTAGTTCAGTGTAATGCAGTGACATTTTTAAGTGTTGTTTTATATATAAGCATATCCAAATCCCATTTGGAGCCATCGTATAAAGCACCTGGCTGTTTTAAATCACGATAAAGATGGCTGTAGATCTTTCCTGAAGGCTTCAAGCATGGAAATAGCTCTTGTTGAAATATTTGTGTTTGTTTGCTTTCTATTGTTGCCTTGGAAATTCTGAAAACACAGAGCTGCAAATAATCAGAAGAAACATCTTTTAATATCTCATACGACACTGGGATCAATCCTCTGACATTTCTGTCTCTGAGCTTGTCATGTTTGCTGTAAATAAATAAAGATTTTTTTTTCCCTAAAACTTTCCTCCTCATCATCTACCATAGTGAACACTGATTACTGGAGTGCAAGCATTCCTGCCTCCCCTCCTATTTCTGTCCTGTTGAAAAGGACTGGCGCTTGTACTACAAGTTTGTCCTCATATTCCCCTGGCTGATACATTGGAATTTCTTGGCTGATGCTGCATAATTTCTATCTTCAGTAGAATAAAGATCTTGTTGTTTTTATTTGGAACTCATTTGCAGACTGGATATTTACGGATACAATTTATTGTGCGTTCATATTGGTCAAGAGGGAACATTTATTCCAGAATGACCACCCAGCCAAATGTTTGTTAAAAATATGTTGTTTTATTTTTATAGTCCTGAAAGTGGATTTTAATGTAGTGCTGGTTTGTCTGCAGGGATCTAGACTTTTTTTTTAAAGTGTCATGCTGTTAATATTTTTAATTAGCCAGTCATTGTGAAGGTATATTCATACAAAGGAGGATAATCATAATGATAGATGGGTATGTTTCTGATTTTCTTGTTAAATCTGAATCATTGAGATCAAATCTCAACCATATCCATAACATCATAGTGAAACATTAGACTGCTAGAATCACTTTCAGAATGATTTTTCAGTTGACGAGCCATAAAAAACAGTCAGTCAGAATCCATCCTGCTACAAAGAGCTTGAGAATTTAAAGCAACAATTTATAACATACAGCACAGTGGGGTGAGCTGATGTGAACAGTTATTTTGTGGTGTGAGCAACATACTCATATTGATATCGGTATCTTGATCTTGTAAGTAGCAAGTGTCCAGTGAATTTGATTAAAAAAAGGGGGTCTGATTGGATGCGCCACCTTTTATGTCAACAAGTCTATTTCCAATTTGTCAACTTGAATTTAATGGGGTTGTATCAGACAATTTTTTTGTCTGAAAATTTAGTTATTCACATTCTCAGTTTTATCAGACTTGTTACTTATTTACATCGTAAAATTAGATACATTTTCAAACTTTTACTTTGATCCTCAAAAAAATGATATGCTATATTAAATACAAAAACTTAAAATCCCAATATCTCAAAATCAATCAGAATGCAAATAAAAACAAATAGACTAATATAAATATGGAATAGTAGTGTCTGTGAAATCACCTGTGGGTTTGTGGAGCACATTTTAGAACTTCATTGTGGGCAGAGCCGGCTGTCGTCATCTTGTCCTAACGTCACCACTCACAGCACTTTCATGATATCAATAATGGGCCCATGGGTGCAGCTATACGCATAGGTCCTAAACTCAGTTTCTAGAGAGTGGCAGCTTTGCACAGTTTTGCTCCAACCCTAATCAAACACAGCTGATCCAACTAATCAAGGTGTTAAAGACTACTAGAGGCTATTAAGCAGGTGTGAGTTGGAGGTGGTTGGAGCTAAACTGTGCAGAGCTGTGACCCTCTAGGAATGGAGTTTGAGACCACTGAGCTAGAGATTTCTGGTTGCGTTTTTTTTCTATTGTTTTTTATATGGATGAAATGCTGTTTAATATGTGGGTGTTTGTTTAGTGTATGGGTGATATTAAACACTTTGCTTTTGTATTCTGGGCACAAGTGCTTGGCTGCCAACATATGATAATGTGTTTGCTGAGTTTGGTCTTGTAAAATCACTGATTTAATGTATTAAGCCACTTTAAGTGTTATAATGGTTTTACTGAGGAAAACACTTAACGAGAAATTGCATCCAACATAGTCTGTTAGTAAATGCTGGGCTGTTCACGCAAGCATTACGTTATATGAAAACATTTCAGACTGTGTAATTCTGTAGTGTAGTAGTTTTCATTTATTCATTTTCTTTTTGGCTTAGTCTCTTTATTAATCAGGGGTCACCACAGCAGAATAAACTGGCAACTTATGATTTATGCAACGGATGCCCTTCCAGCCGCAACCTATCACTGGGAAGCATCCACACACTCATTCACACACACTCATACACTATGGTCAGTTTTAGCCTACCCAATTCACTTGTACCGCATGTCTTTGGACTTTGGGGGTAACCGGAGCACCCGGTGGAAACCAGATAATCAAATCCCAAGCTAGGTGAATGAATAGGAAAATGAATAAAATAAAAAACTAAAAAAGATTTATATACAGTATATATATTTTTTTTTGAGCGAGGTGCTAATGGTCTAATCTGATTCAATGATTTATGCTAAACTAAGCTAAAAGTGCTCCCGTCAGACCGGGAGATCAGCTGAATGGATTCAAAAATGATAAAAACTCAACTATTTGTTTATTTTTTTTGAGCGAGATGTTAATGTTCTAATTTGATTAAATGATCTATGCTAAGCTAAGCTTAGCTAAATGTGCTCCCGCCAGAATGGGAGATCACTGAATGGATTCAAAAATGATAAAAACTCAACCATATGTTTTTTTGGAGCGAGATGCTAATGGTCTAATCTGATCCAATGATCTATGCTAAGCTAAGCTAAGCTCAAGGTACTCCCTCCAGAACGGGAGATCGGCTGAATGGTTTCAAAAATGATAGAAATTATTTACCTTGGTTTAAGTTTTAGGTGACTTGTCAAATTAGACTTTTTTCAAAAAAGTGGAGTGTTTCTTTTATACAATATATATGGGTGGGTTATAAAATCCAACAACATTCATGAAGGGCAAAATTAGCAATATAAACAAGTTTTTTTTTTTTTTTGCCAGGCTGCAAGTTGGGCAGTTTGAAGTCTATTGGTTTTGCTCCTTTTTGGAGCAAGTTTCTAGTGGCCAGTCATTGAATTGCACTTTGTCAATTTTTATATTAATTTCAATAGCAAGACCTCGAGGTTTCTGCTAGATTAAACTTCAAGGTGGTGATTTTGCATTGTTTTGTATATGCTGTTTTTTCCCGCTCTTTTTTCACTGCAGGTTAGTAGTGCATTAAGTCTGCACCTAATCAAACCTAATTTCTTTCTTCATCTCCTTGTTTCACACACAGATAAAGAAATACTTTGAGCTGGAGCCTCTGGCACGAGGAAAGAGCTGGATCCTGGAGGGAAGCACGGTAGACAACATGACCGCGGTGAAGGAGAGCTTTGCTCAACTCATTCATCTGCTCGAGGAGAAGGACCAGGAGACAGGCAGGATATGACCTGGGAAAAATACTACAATCCCTTTCAGACACTACCACTCACCTACTCACCACAGGCCAGCACATCCCGGTTTCACATGGCCGTCGCCATTACTTTAACTCTGTTACTGTGGTGAAACCAATCGAGCCATGGAGAAAACAAAATCATGTGACTTTCATAAAAAAATCCTCACGGAAGGATTCATATCTGCAGAAAAAAGAAGGTACCTCAGCCCTGAAGTTTGATACCTTCTTTCAAACCTCACTTATTAACCCAGAACAAGCGTTCGACACACAGTTACCAGTCAAATGGTTGTATCTGTCCTTTTTAACACAGATCTAGTTGCACATCGCTACTAAATAGATGATGTAATCATGCGCTTGGTCACGTAGGGCAACTGGAAGTCATGTAGTGAGTAGTTTGTTTTCTTAGCGTGCGGTTGTGTTTGTGTGAATGCGAGTTTGCGAGAGAGACATGCCTGTTTGTACTTTTAAAGCCTTAAAGTGAGTGCTAATGTATTTTTAAAACAAACGTCTCAATGTGTTCTCACGACATTAAACAGTCTTTAGATGTATTTCCAATAGGCCGTCTTGAATATCTGTGGCTGTGAAGTGAAAAGTGGAGTCGTAAAAGTAAAAATTTTGTCACGTAATATCTCTGAACTGCATGGAGCCGCACTCGATTGAAAGCTTTGAACGCTTGTTTTGTTGGATTCGGGATCAATGAGGAAGGGAGATGTTTTGATAACTTGGTTTAGTATTATTTTAAAGCTTATCTAGCTTTTTTATTTCGGATGGTAATGGTTGACAAAGCCCTACTGAAAAATATGACACCCGGTTTGACTTTGTCTTTTCACCAAAGACACTAAAATCACATTCAACCCTTCTAGATGAATCGTGACAGAGCCTTCGATTCTTTTTTTGTATGCATGATGTACTCGCCATGTGCTTGTTTGAATGAGTTTTTTGTATTTCTGCTGGCCCTGAATGTAAAACTCTCCTTTTGCATATACGCACCCCTCCTCAAGTCTCAAAATCCCATTTAGGCGAGTTTGCAGACATGTAAATGGAGGATGAAGCTTAAGCGAGAGTCCAGTTAACCAAATCATTCATGTGCCACATCACTTCCAAACGCAAATATCCTTTGAAAACCACCTCAAATGCATAATCATCGTCGAACTCGGGCAACATCTTGTGTTTTATTTATATCTACTACGATTTTATACCCTCCGAACCGATTCAGCTGCCTTTTTGTAATTTAGGTATTTGTACATTTGTTACAGATTAGTCTCTGGGAAAGACATGGAAAGAAAGAAATAGAAGTCTAGGTGGACTTTTAGCAGTTTACCATGGTGGCGTTGAGTCGTTCACATGTTTGTCAGTGTTTATGTGTGTTTATGCATAATTTCCACTGAGCAACATGGAAAATAAAGGCTGGAAAAGGAGAAATGTGTTGGGGTTTCGTCATTTTGCTCACTTTTGTACTCATGAATACGGTTATTGGGTTCATTATTAATGTATGGTTTATAGAATTATATTATATTCAAAGTAATTTTGGCAGTTTGTTTTGTGCACAAAAGTGTACACTACCTGATCAAGGTCTTGTTGTTGATCCCAGTTCTAAGAGCAGCAAATGAAACTTGACTTCAAGTTAATCATTTGGAAAAGTGACAGAAGGATTTTTCTGATGAATCATCTGGTGAACTGCATAGAACTGCTAGAAGACCTATTGGAGCCTGCATAGGCTCAAAATTCTCTCAGAAATCAGTCAAGTTTGGTGATAGAAAAATCATGACTTGGGGTTACATTCAGTATGGAGGCTTGCAAGAGATCTGCAGAGTGGATGGCAACATCAACAGCCTGAGGTATCAAGACATTTGTGCTGCCCATTACATTACAAACCACAGGAGAAGGCATATTCTTCAGCAGGATAGCCCTCTTTCTCATACTTCAACCTTCACATCAAAGATCCTGTAAGCAAAGACGGTCAAGGTGGTCCAGGATTGGCCAGCCCAGTCACCAGGCATGAACATGATTGAGCATATCTGGGGTACGATGGAGGAGGCATTGAAGATGACTCCAAAGAATCTTGATGAGTCCTGCATGAATGCTTTCCTTGCCATTCCAGAAGACTTTATTAAGTTATTTGAGTCATTGCAGAGATGTATGGATGCAGTTCTCCAAGCTCATGGGAGTCATACACAATATTAACTTTTTTTTCCACTGCACCATTACTCTATATTCATTACTGTACATTATTTCTGTTAGGTGACAATATTTTTGTCTAAGCGAAGTCAGACCTTACTGTCCTAATTAAATGATTAAAAATCAAGGCATGATCATATTGTATTTTGGTAAAATAAGCATAATCTCTTTGCCTTTCATATAAGCCACTTCTGATACCAAATGATCATCTAGAAGTCAAGTTGTTATTTGTTGTTCCTAATTACTTTTTTTTATCTGACAAGACTTTTGCCAGGTAGTGTATTTGTGTTGTGAAGGCCTCGTGCACTGTAAAAAATGTCTATGATTTTAACAGTAAAAGTCTACAAAGAAAACCTGTTAAATGATTAACAGCTAATTTCTGGACAAAATATGGCAAAAGAACTAGCAGATCTAACCTTTGTTTTCAAGAAATTAGGCAAAGTGTCTAATTTTTTTTTGTTTAGCCCACTAGACAATGAGATTGACCACAAATTAGTGAATTCAGACACTGATGAACACCAACTGCTAACAAGCACAATCACTGAAGGAAAGAACGAGAAAGAAAAGTATAAAGACATCCTTTCACCTAACCAACTGAATGAAAACAGAGGATTAAACAGCTCCATTAAATAACAGCATTACCAGCTTCACTGATTACAGTTTGACTTTTTAAAAATCTTTGATAATTAACAGAGGTTTATATTTTCTATTGAAAATGTTTTATTGGACCTCACCATCATGGAGATCAGAGGCTGCTTTAGTTGAGCTCTTGACCTTTTTCTCCTCTATTCTGATGTTTCTCTGGCTGATATAAGTTTGTTTCTAAAACTCATCAGTTATAGCAAGAAAGTCAAAGAGAAATTAAACAGTGTTACAGCTTCTCATGGAGGCTCACCAAACAATTAACAAGGAATTAATAAGAATTAATAATTTAATTAGTTTCATGCACAAAACCTGGAGATCTCCAGCAAAACATTTAAGACACACAGACATCAAGAATCAGGATATGAACTTCAACCATGGTTGCTAAAAAATGCAAAATTCATTCATGCTGCAATGCATGCTGGGTGCAAGCATTGCAGCATGAATATATATTGCAGCTTAATGTTTATACAGTCTCTTTTCCATTATTTATGTTGTTTTTGGGAGGTGATATTTCAAGAGATTGTTTTGTATTGTTCTGGGTTGATTTTTATTTTTTGTTTGTCACCATTGTTGAGATTTAATTGTTGATGTCTCTGTGTTTTCAAGTTCTGCCATAGATCAAACATTCTCATTGGGAATGGTGTATTTAGACCTTTTAAACAGCCTTTCTCTGCTCAATCTCCAGTGGTTTCTTTCATGTGTGTTTTTAATTTCTCACTCATAAGTAACAAGATATTGAATGAGTTAATAAGCAGGTGAGGGTGGCTTTGACATTATAGTTAATCTCATCAGACTTATTTATATATATATTTGGGCTTATCATGCTATAAAAATAGTGTGATTAACACAATTAATTATAGCAGCCAAAATAAAATCTAGTTTTAAAATAAGAGGTTGAAGAACCCAACCAAAGCAGACTCTGGTGACTTCATCATGGTGATTTGAACAACAGAAATTTTATTAAGAGCTTTTGTTCATGTGACAGAATTAAAGTCAAAGATCAGTAATAAGTGAAGCTCCTGGTGTTTGTGGAGTTATTTAATGATCTTTGCTGAGATTTTTTTTCAGTTGAGTTGATCTTTGGTTTGGTGGTGATTTGTGTTATTTGGTCTTGTTTTTCTTTCCTTCAGTGATTCTGCTTGTTTAAAGTTGTTCATCAATAATTCTCAATCCTCTTTTAATTAGACACTCAATAACCTCATTAACTTCATCACTGCCTGAGTGTTCAACTCTCTGTAGTGAGGACACTAGTGAGGATTTTGCTTTGGTATTTATGGGTTAAATGTGTTTGCTGAAAAATACAGACTGTAAAGTGTATCTTTAACAGAAATATTCTGTAAATTTAATTTACAACTGTAAAATGTTAAAAACAGTAGATTACTGGCAACCACAGTTGCCGGTATGTTACTGTAAAATCAAGAAGAAAAACAGCAAAATACTGTAAAACGGTTTTTGTGTCACCGTTGTGGAGGAGAGTAGCATCTGGGTGCAAGTCCAAGATGAACTAAGAGTATTTGATATTATGCTGTATCTTCTTTTGTTTAAATGTAACTAATTACTAATGCAGTGAAGTAATCACACATGAACATTAATGTATTTAATGACTTTACGTTTTTCGTGAACTAAGCTATGTTTTTGTAAACCGAACATTGCACCAGTTCATAAAATACAGTTATTTTCCACAAATTTAACGGTTCTATAAAACTTCCAAAATATTTACAAATTTACAAAATTCCCCGTAAATTTAATGAAATTTTTTTTAACAGTGTGTAATGACATGAGGGTGAGTAATTAATAATAAACAAAAATTTTTTTTTTTTAACTATTTAATTATTGAGATTTTTAAAAATTATGCCCATATTTTATTTCAGTAAATAAAACAAACATCACAAATTGTGTAATCGAATCATTGTATTTATTCATTTCGGACAGTAATGGACCAAAATCTCTAAGGAATATTTCCAGTGCCTTGTTAAATCTTTGCCACGGAGGATTAAGGCAGTTCTGAAGGCAAAAGTGGGTCCAACCCAGTACTAGTAAGATGTACCTAATAAAGTGGCTGGTGAGTGTATACACACACAAACACACACACACACACAAATGTAACCTTAGTAACATAAACGTAACCTTAGATCCAGACAAATGATCATGATGTCATTGGCCCATTTAACAATAAATGTTTCTGTCTTTTTTTTTGTGCTAATTGTCCTGCTTCAGTCATGTTGATGAGTTTGACCTTCTCTGACTAAAGCGTGAGGAACGTCAGTGTCTTTGTGTGTCATCAGGCCAATCACAGTTAGTCATCGTGTTTCCCTGTCTATGACTTAGTCATGGTTTCCAGCTGTCCTTATAACCTTCCACTAATAGATGGCGGCCGCTTCTTTTCATTGGCTGGTGGTGATTCCCATAAACCAGACTCTGAAGTTAATGTATCCATGAATCCAATAAAGCCGTTTCTCTGTATATGAGCATAACAAAACCAGATCATGTGCTCAATAGCCAGATGACACGTTTATAGATTCTGAGGATGTCAAAACAAAACCAAACTGAGTGAGAACAACAACTAAATCCCATCGTCACGAAAGTACCGTAATGTTTCACAATAGAACCTGTCAGTGATCAATTCTTAAAAGCACCATATATTTTCCTAGCAAGAAGTACATTTTTCACATTCTTCATAAAGCCTCCATATAATATGCCTTCCATTTCCAGTAGGTGTTTTCTTTTTGGGACTGGAAAAATGTATCAGGAAAGGATGTTTCTATTATATCCGTCCTGAATTATGGTCACTCTTTTTCAGTACTAATAGATCACTTTTTAAGAATTGATAGATGTTGCACACCAGACTGTAAAAGATGTAAATGAGGATTTTTATTCTTGTTCTAATGAATGTCAAGCTATAGCAAGTATAAGATATATGATATTTATAAAACCAATAACAAAGTTAGTGACAAGTTCATTTTAGTTAACTAAATCTATAAAACTAAAACCATTATGGTTGCTTGGAAAAAAACAAGTAATTTAAAAATGAAAACAGGGTCTTAAAAAGTTTTAAATTCACTGAAATATTTTATTTTGTGTCTTAAATCACTTTAAACACATCTTAATTTTCTTCTGTCCAAGTAAAGCTAGCAAATCGGGCCGACATGCATCAAATCACCAACAATCCATCTTAATAAAATCAGGGCATGAAAACTGAAAACAATTACACAATTCCTCATGATAATATCAGAGCTATATATTCCTTTACATAATCTTCCATTCATACAAAAACTCTTTATTGAAGTAAGGGGGAATAGACGCAATATTTATAAATAGGCATGAAACTTATGGTTTTATAACAGAAATGCATTAGGTTGAATAGAAGTTACAGTCAATCAATAGGTTATATGCACAGCTAGTGTTTTTTAGCCAATGATGAACTTCCGGTGAAAGGTTTATGTGACTATTTTCAATTTTATAAGGTTCCTTTTATTGTTGAAATGCTATTAAAATAAAATCAGTTAAATAGACTTAAGCATTCATTTGGTTGTTAAATCTTTAAAAGAGACAAAAGACCGTAAATGCAGGCGCCGTCATTAGCCGCAGTCTAGCACAGAAATTCCACTGAAAATACTGGGGTCAAATTAATTTCAATATTAATGTATAATAATGTATTTGTATTGAATTTTTTCTGTGATGTGTGTAATGTAAACGCTGATGTGGTTGTGTGGTGAAGCCAAAGATAAATTTCCACTTGTGGACAATAAAGAAAGTAAAAAAAAAAGTTAAACAGACTTGAAACAGCTTGAGTAACTTCTAAAGTTAAGTTAAAACAGTTTAATAAGTTACATTGAACTAAAAACGTCATGACTAAATGATGATACAGTTTTTACAGTGTACAAATGCAGGTATATATTTTAGATTATTTATGTAGTTGTCTTCACAATAAATCTACTTTTAACAATGGTAAACTTGTCATTTAATAAAAAATGTTATGTTGAAAAAAGTGTATACAGCTAGAGTTTTCTTGTTTTGACAAATTAAAGTAACTAAGAAATAATTACATTAGTAAGGAAAAAAATTCCATTTGCCCAACCAGGCCTTTAGTAATAATCAGTAGTGTTTAGCCATGTATTAATGTAAAGTTTCACTTATAATGGTCTTAAGAGGGTCTTAAAAAGTCTTAAATTTGACTTGATGAAACCTGCAGAAACCCTTTAAACACATTCATTCATTCATTCATTCATTTTCTTTTCGGCTTAGTCCCTTTATTAATTCGCCACAGCGGAATGAATTGGCAACTTATTCAGAACATGTTTTATGCAGCAACCCATCTTTAGGAAATTTTAAACACATGAATATATAAATAATCACACTAATTTCAGCCAATTTAGTCTAAACTAATTTAGTTTCCAAAAGGAAACATTCATCATTTTCACATTTATCATTACAGCAGTTTAAATTCTCCCTAAAATGAAAAATGTCATCATTTGCTCACCTTTTACTTGCTTAAAAAAATTGGGTCCTTTCTTTTGTTAAACCAGCCTGATCTCACAAGAAAACATAACTATTTTGCGTTTTGTCTTTTAAGTGGCACCCAAGTGGCCTTCTTTCTTTAAACAGAAGGCGCGGCACCCAATCCCACCTCTAAACCCAATTGTCATTGGGGAATGAGCAAATGTCAAACTAAATTCGAACGATATTGTATGAGTTCGTAGGGAAAGCGTGGACGAAAGGAACAAATCAATTTTCTCGAAGTCCTGATAACGCTTGCTTTCCAAGCTATAACAGCACATTCAGCGTGCAACCCTTGATGGAGCTGCTAAATATCAGCAGATTGCAGGACCCACAGATGGGTCAGAAATTCAGTTTTTAAGGTTGTTTTCACACCTGTCAAACCTGCCGGTTGAATCGCACTAGAGTTCTTTTTCCATCTTGGTGTTGTTTGTTTGGGCAGGTGTGAATGTAGCAATCACACTCGAGCGAGCACTCTGGAGCAGGTAGTTTGTGGTAAGAACTAAAACAGACCCAACTGCAAAAAGTACTGCACCTTTTTGGACTAATCCAGCTGCCGTAGTCCGATGCGTTGTGCAATATGGGATGTGGTGGAAAAACATTCGTAGACAGCGCTTTACTAACAATTTTAAACAGAGAGAGAGGAGGAAAAACATTACCTGATGGATTGTTGGTAATATTTGCTGAAGATGACCATGCCGCAGTTTAGCCTCGCCTCGTTTAAGTCACGCCTCCTTCTGAAGTGATTTGCGATGCGCCTTCGCCGTTTGCAATGCATTAAAACATTGTTTTCCAGCCGCAGCCACACTTCATTCTCGAAATGTATAGTTTGTCTCAAGTGATGTGTACAAACTATATAGTATACTATGACCAGGGATGCAGTCAGCCAGTGCAGTCTACCCTTTAAAGTAGAACGTGACATTTTGTGTCTGCCGGTTTGTTTACTTGCAGGAGTTCCATTGGCATTTTCCCGCACATTAATTCTGACCAGTCAGCAGTTTAAAAAATATGTTCAATAACATCTAGCCAATGAGTGATGTGGATTCTGTCACATGACTGCATTTTGGTTCTTTTCACTTGGTTCGGATAAAAGCAATCAGTGTGGTGTGAGAAGGACCCAATAACAGCAGAAAAATGCCTTGGTCCGGACTAAATGAACCAAACCACAGATGTGAAAGCACAAGTGCAAAAAGTCAATTATTGTTGCAAGTACTTTTTTCTTTATTACAAGTTGTGTTTCTCGTTTCATGTGTCACACTAATGATCAATCGACAGGTTATTTAGTGCAATAACACATCCTTGAGTTTTTCAGTTTAAAAGTAAATCAGGTTTGTAAGGCTAGAGTACGAAAGTTCATTCATTCATTTTCTTGTCGGCTTAGCCCCTTTATTAATCCGGGGTCGCCACAGCAGAATGAACCGCCAACTTATCCAGCAAGTTTTTACACAGCGGATGCCCTTCCAGCCGCAACCCTTCTCTGGGAAACATCCACACACACATGCACACACACTCATACACTACGGACAATTTAGCCTACCCAATTCACCTGTACCGCATGTCTTTGGGGGAAACCGAAGCACCCGGAGGAAACCCACACAAACACAGGAAGAGCATGCAAACTCCACACAGAAACGCCAACTGAGCCGAGGCTCGAACCAGCAACCCAGCGACCTTCTTGCTGTGAGGCGGCAGCACTACTGTACCTACTGCGCCACTGCTTCGCCCCAGGGGACAAAAGTAACACTGTTATTTATGTCACACTGATAATAGCCATTTCTTCTTTTTCACTTTCACATTAGAGTTTTCAGTGTTTGAATTCATGTTTTTGAAATGAATGATTTTTGCCAATAAAAACATTTTTTTTTTTTTATTGTGGAAAATATAACATTTTGCATTGTTGGATTGCTTTTAAAACATTTGATGGAACTGAAATAAAAATGTAGTTTAATAATTTTTGCAAAATAAAGGACAGAATATGTTTGCAGTTAACATTAACAAGGTCACAGTCAGATATATTTAAAATAAACCAGATGTACCCAGTAAATCTAGTAAATATTGTTGTCACTTTTGACCCACCTTTTTGTTTGAAGTGAAGTTATATTGTATATATATATTATATATATCAACACTGATAAAAAGTAACATCTGATTTTGACAGAGCACTCTTGTAAGTTGGTAACCACAGGAAAAAAATATATATTCTGCTTAAAACCTTATCTTTAAAAAAAAAGGTTTTAATTGTTAAAAATGTTACTTTTGTCCATACTCTCCCTTACGAATTGCTGTGAGATCGTGTTGGTTAAACATAAAAAAAAGATATTATGAAGAATGCTGAAAACCAGCATCTATAGACTTGCGAAGTATTCGTTTTTCCTTTTATAGAAGTTGATTCTCACAGTTTTCCAACATTTTTCAAAATATCTTCTTTTGTATGAAAACCCAATTATAGTCAATACCCTGAAAGCTTGGAGATCTGTTTGCAGGCTTGAAGGAAGATCTAAATTGACTTCTTTCTTTACCCCAATTCTAGATAATCCCGATTTCACCCCAGGAATTCTAGGTGATGGTTTTAAACGCTGGTGTAATTCGGGAATTGTAAGGCTTGGGGACATGTTCTCAGACAACAAACTAATGTCGTTCACAGAATTAGCTCAGAAATACGTTAGTCAAAAACGTTTTTTTTCCGTTTTCTTCAATGGAGACACTATATCACTAACAGCACAACACTTGTCAAAAATTGTGAGATATCTTCTATTGAGAGGTTATTATTTTTATCATCTGGAAAGATTTCTGTGGGTCGATTTTATGCGTCTGTATGCTCAATCCCATCCCCTGACATACAGAGAATTAAAACCAAATGGGAGAAGGAGTTGATTACTAATATTGTTGCGGAAACATGGGATGATATTTGGTCTAATGCTAAGAAAATATCTGTTTGTACACGTACAAAGGAAATACAATATAAAATAATACACAGACTTCATATCTCCCCTAACCGCAGACATCTATTTAACCCTTCTAATTCACCTATGTGTTTAAAATGTAAAATTGATGTAGGTACTTTAACGCATTGTATGTGGTCATGTAACAAGCTACAAAGATTCTGGTCCTTGGTGCTGGGGGAAATGGAAAAGATCTTTAACATGCCATTGGATTTAGACCCAGTTTCGTTGATTTTGGGTATACCTAATGGACACATTCTTTCATCGGCTAATAAGAAATTGTATAATATACTGACTTTTGCTGCCAGAAAAAATATTTTGCTTAATTGGATTAGTGATAAATCTCCATCACTTAAAGGTTGGCACAAGATAATTTTTGAGTTGATTCCTCTGGAACATCTTACCCATGTTTTACACAAAAAAACAGAACATTTTTTCAAAGTTTGGACTCCATACTTGGACTATTTGGAACCTAGTCTTTGCCCTATCATGCTGAAAGGAATATTGTAACTATTGTTTCCTGAAAAACATACAATGTTATTATTATCCCTTTTTTCTGATCTGTTTAATGTGGGGTAGTGCTGTTTTATAGGTAATCTGAGCCTTTTTTTTTTTTCCTTTTACATTGTTTTGTGTTGTTATTATTTTTGTTGTTGTTGTGTGAGTATCTTTTGAAGAAGTGTTGTTATGTCAGTATTATAGTGAAAATCCAATAAATATAATTATTAAAAAATATATATATCTTCTTTTGTGTTTAACAAGAAAGAAACTCAGGTTTGAAACCACTTGATTGTGAATAAACAGTGATTACATTTTCATTTTTGGGTGAACTACCCATTTATTCAGCGGTTAAATACAAACAGACACAACATTTTAGTTTCACTGTACATATTTATTATCTTGTCCATGAATATATGAATAGTGTTTGGTGTTTTTGTCATATTTCTGTTTCCAAATGTGAATCTTTCATTCTTCTCTAATCCTTATTATTGAGGCAAGCTGGAGCTCGATCACTTTTTCATCCTTCGACTGAATATTAAAGAAAGTTTCTTTTAGTTTCTTGACCGCAAAAACATATTAATCATCCTTGTCTAGCTTGTCTTCTGCCGCAGGACAGCTTAAGTAAAAAGCAGCTCTTCTCGAACCGTTAATCAGCTAATAATCTCTACGCACAACAATAAAATGGTCTGCGACTTCACTTTTCTGGGGCCAGACAGAAAATTATTCCTCCGATTTTCAGATCTGACTGACAAAACCTGTTTTGACAGAGTGAAATGTAAATGAGGTTTGCTGAAAGGAAAAAAAAATCCATCTTTTGGTAATAGCGATTGTGTCTGGCGAAGAGACATTATCTAAAATAACCTGAGACCATTTGAAATTGCTCACTCGCGCCGTCCCAGACGAATATTAGTATGCAGACAGAGGAACACTTGGGATTAATCTTTAAACTTTAACCGTGTCTGAAGAACTTCACAAAGCTGTCTGCGAGACAAACTTTCAGTGTTGTCTTCTTATTTTTTCTGCCCTCAGTGTCAGTCTGTCTGACAGCCTTTCGTTAATCTTCTTAAAGCGTCTCTGCTCTCTATCACACCTGTGCAATAGCAGAGATTCAGAAAGTTTCTTAAATTAAGGTATTAGGAGTTTTTTTTTGGAGCTCTTGAAAGGATGGCTTCATCCACAAATGTTGTTTCAGGCCTGACAAACTTTCGACTGCAGAACACTCTGAAAAAATGATTCAAAGATGATTCCTTGTAATTACTCTTTTTTTTTTTTTGGACTTAATTATTTATTTGGACAATTTAAACAAATTAAATACTACAATAAATGACCAATACTATATTTACTTTATTTGTTTAAATTAAACCCTTATAAATAGTTTGCAACAATTTTGCAGAGTTTTTTACATTGCACCAAAGCTTGTGTTCTGATAAAAGTTTGTTCATAAATTGAAAGTCAATAACTTGAGAAAAATGGTGACAGACTTTTCATTTCAAACGGTCACTTTCAATATTCAAATAAGACCTTATCTAATTAGTTAAGCACACATTAAAATAAAAAACCAGAATAATAAAACAAATCTTGTTGATAGTCAATTTTTGGTCTATAAATAAAAACATTATGGAAGCATTTTTTTTACAAATATAAAAAGGTGAACAGACCAATAAATTGATCAAAAATAAAGAGGCTAAGGAAAAATATACTATTTACAATCTATACAATTTTGGATTTTTTAAAGAAAAGAACACAACCCAAAGAATAAATAAGTGAAAACAAAATAAATCAACACATGAAGAATTTTCTGAGTCCTAACTATCCTACTCTATCCAAAAAGTACAACACAATCTCATGGCAATTCGTAACTTTTTCATTTAGTGGCTAATTCGCATTAATTCGTACGATGTAATTCGTTAAATTTAGTACGATTTGCTCATCTCCCAATGACGGTTGGGGTTAGGGGTGGGGTTAGGTGTCATGCCTACTTTTTAAAATCGTACCATTTCGTACGACTGAATTCGTACGAATTCGTACGAATTAGCCACTAAACTGGCAAAACAAGAGGGAAAAAGGGAAAGACCTGGTGGGTGGTCTGGAGCACGCTTTTATGCCGGGGGGTCTTGGCCTATTGGATATTACGTTAGAGTGACATCAGCTGGTAGAAAATGATTGACGAATGGATTGACTAATGACCAGAGAGAGAGAAAACACAAACAACACAAGCACGTAACAATTTCCACCACAAAATTTAAAAAAAGGTTTTAAAGAGTATTTTACCACCTTTACAAGATTTAGGATGAATCTTTTGTGTCTCCAGAATGTGTCTGTAAAGTTTTAGCTCAAAACACCCATCAGATTATTTATTAAACTTTATTTATTTATTTTTTATTGGAATTGTCTGTGTTAGATTAACAGCACAGTGACAGACATGAAGGAAGCAGATCTCACATAACATTTGTGAGAAAACAATACAGTAAGAACTTTACCAATGATTATTTGATGTATGTGTTGTGGAGTTGCAACGATGAGTCACATACAATGTTATAAAGTTCACACACACACACACACAGAGAGAGAGAGAGAGACATACTCACAGAGCATGCGTTTAACTTTGCACTGTTTTTTTTTTTTTTTTTTTGCATGGCAAATGTTACAGGAAACACATTAATATCGACTACAGTATGGACAGCCGTTATGTTAATGTACAAGTAAACCGGTAAAAATAGCTGTAATTCATTACAAACACTGTTTTAAAAACGTTTTAAACTTGTAAAACTCACTCTTCATCACATTTGAGGATGATTATTGATCACAGCGAGCTGAACAGATCTGTTTATCCCAGTTGCTTTGCGCACGTCCTGTCTTGTGGATTATGCAAGTTACTATGGAGACATGTTAATACGCAGCTGTCAATCAATTTGATGGGTGGAGAAAAAGCTTATTGTCCATGTATCACCACAATATGACACACTATGCCACTTTACCTATAATGTGGACACACTATACCTGCACACAGCTCTGTCCAACAGCTCCCAAAATATGTTTTTCATCATAGGTGCCCTTTAAGGTTTTTTTTGTTTGTTTGTTTGTTTGTTTGTTTTGTTTGTTGCAGTTTTGAGTTCATATACAGTATGTCTAGAAATCATAGCTATATTTCATACATTATATGCAATAGTTATTTGTTTACTTAATAGATTGGTTATTATTAATATATTAAATAGATTAATTAAGAGTATTTGTTGTCAAATGTTGCTTGTTAGAATTTTTTTGTTAGCCTTTTATTTCTCTGACATTTTTTTTCTTACAATTTTAGAGGGGAAAGACAGAATTGTGAATTAAACAACGTAGATTTACCAGATATAATGATAACTTAATGTAAAATTGTTTAAATTATACGTTTATATAACACATTTCAGATTTTTACCTCAAAACTGTACGTTTTTGTTGTTTTTAATTTTACAATTCGGATTTAGTTCTCATGATTTGGAAGTCATAATTGTAAAATTCTATAAATTCAAACTTATAAAAAACAAAGTACAAATTCTGTGTTTAATCTCACAATTTCGACTTTTATTTCTCAGAATTCAGATGTTTTTATTTTCACATTTTATTGGGTTTTTCAGAAAATTGGGTATATGCACACAGGCTTTTCATTTCAGCAAGCCAGTCTCAGCATTTGCGGTCTTCTGATTATGAAATTCCCATTATAAACTTGCCACTGATTTCTTTAAAAGTCAGTGATTTCCACTGCCTGATAGATATACGATATAAAGTGGGTGTCAGACCGGACAAGAAGCACTGCATTAAATTAATTTCCCCCTGCCATGTTTTTAAAATATGACAGTTTATTTTACCTTGGTATTTTCAATAGTTTCAGTGCTCGCCTGCTGATGATAGCGCTAGAGTTTACGTTGTCTTTCATCTCGTTTTATGCTTGAACAGCTAAATGAATGCTTAAGTCTATTTAACTGAATGTATTGTAATTACATTACAACATCGATGCTATAAAAAAGAACCTTATGAAATTGAAATTAGTCACATTAAGCTTTCACCGGAAGTTTATCGTTGACTGAAAAACATTAGCTGTGCATATATAGAGTTTTGAGTTGAAATCTCACAATTCTGACTTCTTTCTTACTGTTTAAGGGAGAAAAACAATATTTAAACTATCATTTTTTTATTTCAGTTTCAGAAACAAGCTTTCAAAAATATTTTTAACATTCAAACTAACAACAACATGATTTTAGGAATAAAATATTGTATAAAACTATGTGAATTATAATAATGATAACCCATTAGAATTTCAACAGGACTAAAATTGTACATTCTGCTCAGTCAAAAACTGGAAAAGTCCTGGATGGTACTGTCAAATCTTTTGTTTATACATTCTAATGTACAGATTTTCTGTTTATATTTACTTTATGTATAAAGTAATAGTTATTTATTTGTACTTTTTTAACTTCTAATCTTTTAGTTTAATATTATTCTTGTTTTTTTTTTCACAGCAATGTTTTAACTTCTGTTATTATAGAATAAATCGTGTTGGGGTGTGGGGATTCGCTGTTGTTTTACGATATAGTCATATGCTGTATCCTTTCCAGGGTTCAACACTAAGGATTTTTTTCTACTAGCCCGAACGGACCAGTGGTTCAGATTTTTACTAGCCCTGCCAATATTTTCACTGGCCCTACCAAAAAGAAAAGTTAATAGCTATTTCTTACATATATTACTAGACTTGTTGTTGTCTCTTCGCTGTACTGGTTGTTACGAAAAAAATAACATGCAACATCCAGTCAGATAAGAGGAAACGAGAAGGTAGCATTTGAAGGCTTTAAAACACAAACTGTTTCTCGATTGTGACTGTATTTGCACGCAATTGTCAAATAGTCACTGGAAAATAAAACTTTAGTGACAGAGCATCAGTCGCCCGATCGGGCCAGTAACAATCCTGTCTACTGTCTAGAACAGGGGTGCTCAATCCTGTTCCTGGTGATCTACCTTCCTGCAGATTTCAGTTGCTAACCATATCAAACACACCTGCCTGTAATTATCAAGTGGTGTTCAGGTCCTAATTAATTGGTTCAGGTGTGTTTGATATGGGTAGCAACTGAAGTCTGCAGGAAGGTAGCTCTCCAGGAACAGGATTGAGCACCCCTGTTCTAGAGCATCTCACATGCTGACCCTGGGCCATTGGGCAGTTCTTATTATATAAACCCTTCTTTCTATATTTCAACAAAAAATGAAATAATAAAAACAATTGTTCACAAAAAAAAAAATCCTTTAGAACGTTTATGATGTTGCAAATAAAATCAGCCACAATGAAACCGAAGAATCCCAAAACTGCCATAAAAGTTTTACGTAACTACGCCTTAATTTTTACTCCCTATAGCAATGATACTTTTGCATTGCATTTTTTCCCGCTTCTATTTTATGCACATGAGAAATATGCAATTCCTATGGCCACCATACCTCCACAAGCACATTCCCATGAATGATTATAATGAGTTAGTGCATTGCCTCCATTAGTGAATGCCATTTCTCATTGTATTGAAACACAAAGGTCAAATGTAAGGACAAAATGTACATTCCCCTCTGTACAAAACCGGCACATCAAAACAAGGCCGTCTGGGGTAACGAGGCGTGCATGCTCATTTGGGACACTTTCACCATCAGCCAGTGAGAAAAAACAAACAAAAAATCTTAGTGTTAACAATGAAGATCTCTTATAGCGGCTCTCTGTGATCTGCTTTCAAAGCCACGGTTTAATTGCTGATTGTTTTCAACAGCAGATTCGACTCGAATACGGTTGGCTGTCGGCGCATTGAAGTGAAGCTCAGAGGAGACGTACGCCTCTTTTGATGGCTCCGTGCATTCCATTTCCTTGTTAAAATTCAAACCAAATTTATACGGCCGCTAATAGAGAACATTTCTGAAAAGGCAAAAGCACATTAATAAGCGTGCGTTTTCCATACAGGGCCATCTCAGTCAAACCTATCTGGTTTTAATAATGATTTATAAACACTTAAAACAACAGACTGAGTGTATAAACCTAGATTTTTTACAGCGTGCGTGAGCTGACATGGCCGTTGACTTCAATGCTGTAAAAATAAATACGTCAGTTGTCTTAAATGATTAAATCAATTGAACATCTTTTAACTTATACATTGCATTAAACTGACTTACAATAGTTAGTAAGTTTTAACAATAATTTTTAAGTTAAATGAACATTATGTTGTCATGACTTGCTAATCATGACATTTTTTTTAGGTACTGTGAGTTATACAAGTTAAAATCAATTTGTTAAACTAAGTAAGGGATAAGTAATGGCCTAGGTTTTAAAGCTGATGGTGGATGCCTTTGTGAAATGCATTTAAGTGAAAGATAAAGCTCATCCAGAAGGTTGTTTTCGCAGAATAGAGCCAGATCGGCTTATTGGCAGAACAATGTTGTGTGTAATTTTTAGGTTTTGTGGCACCTAGCCATGTAAAAAGTGGAATAAAGCCATTGCTTTTGCATTATAAAGCCTTTGTTCTGAGCTGTAATAGTTTAATAATGGTTTCAAGAGTTCACACTTAGATATTGCTTGATAACTGTAAGCAGGTTTGGCATGCTGTCCCGGGAGAGAACCCTGAGATCGGAGATAGTTGAGCCCAAGGCTCCCGCCAGGTCCATAGAGCATGTGAGGGGAGTACGAGATCAGGTGGTTCTCGAGAGCTCCCCTTTTTAAAGGAGGAAAGGAAGAAAGGGGGTGGATGGGGGGTTTCTTTGGAAAACGAAGATAAGGGAGTAATATCTAGCTAAGCTATTTATAGTGAGTTAGGATAGATCTGATTGGCTATATATGAGTGTAGATAGGCGGCCAGCTGCAGTCAATTATATCACGTGTTCCTCTCGAAATTAGTTAAAAAACTTCACTTAATAAAAGTCAAAGCTGACAGAAACGAAACCTGCTGAATGGAGCATACTCTAACTTGTTTTGTCATTGTTAAAATACATTGTAAAAAAGTGTTATATAAATAAAGATGAATTGAATACTTACATATTACTGAACTAAATTGAACTTACATATTATTCAGTCATAATGTGGCATCAAACATTAAAAAACAGCAGTGAAGACAGTAAAGCATGTCAGCCCAGGCTCATTCTGAAAATGTATAGTTTTTGTAACCGCAAACCCATCAGAGGCCACTGTATGCTTTTTGAGATTCCGCTGTCGACTGACTGACTGAGCATCGACTGAACCACTCTCCTCACTCCCTAAACCCAACCAATAGTGTTTTCAAAAGCACAGATTGACCTGACCCCGCTTCCCTAAAACCAACCAACAATTTTAGAAAAGAAATCCAGAATAAGAAAAGCTCTCGTCTGATTATTACCACGTTTTCAGATTTTACAGCATTCTCACCCTGCTATTTGCTTGTTTATTTTATTTTTTGACTTCTGTTTTTGTCTTACCTGCTTGCTAGAAACAGTTCTAAGTCATATTCAAACCCCATTGTCGTGGTCAATTCCAACTGCGTCTTAAGTCCACCGATGTTTATAGAAAGCTCCCGGACAAACTGGAAACAACTGGAAAGCCGTCCATATGGAGGTAAGCGGTCAGCTAGGAGCGGCGTCATACTGCCCCGTAGCGTTCATTTTAAAGACGAAATGCAGCCATATGTACTTATGGCTACATAATTTGTGATTTAAAGAGATGTATATAGGGCAACATATTCAGAATGAGCCTATGTCGCATAATATGGAAGTGAATGAATTCACGGATGGTCAAGATAATTCAAAGTACCCTGATGACTCTGTGTTATCAGTTTCAGCAGTTGTTATTTTGGAATAACATACCTTGGAATGTCATGACTGATCAACCAGAATCAAGTATTCCTGACCATTGTGTAATAAAATCCTTTAATAGCGATGGCAAGCTATTGATTATCACGCTTATTTCATAGTCATTTGCCAAGGTTTAGACTATTAATCCTCTTGACAGCACTATATTTAAAATTGTCTTGAATTAAGTCATATTAGATCTTCTTGATTTGAATCAAGCAAGGCCAATTTAAAATTCTATGTTAAGTCCATGCTGTACTCTAGGTTACACACCCTATGCTGTACATTGACACAGGCTGCGTCCGAAACTGCCTACTACTCAGTAGGTACTGCATTTGAATTTAAATGTACTACTCGATCGTTAGAAAAGTACGTTCTATACAGTATGAATGTGAGAAGTATGAATGGAACTCGCATGTACTACCATCTACCTACCTGCATCAGTTGCGTCGCTTCACTCCCACTCATAAATTCTCTTGCGGGGCATCATGGGATAGCATAGCATCAATACAATACGCATTCAGAATCTCGCCGGAAGTAGTAGGTCATCTGGGTACTTCTTATATACTGACTTTCGAATTCTAAGAACTCAGACATACAACTCGGCTCGCATACTACTTTTAGCGTACTATATAGTATGAAAGTATGCGATTTCGGACGCAGCCATAGATCTCTCAAAAAATGTAACTATATGTTGCAATGATGCAAAGCACAAGCTCTGTGATTGGCCTGTTTGGTAGTGGTGATGAGTGTGGGTGGGGCCAAGGCAGGGGAGCAAGGCTAGTGGCGTGAGTGTTTAAAAAGTCTTGCGCTCCAAATGGATACTTTAATTTTGAATAGAAGCATCACACATATTTGTGATGTAATCTCAAACAAATGGCATATCAGAAGTGTTAATGCAGAGCAACACAAAGAGAGCACAGTAGTATAAATGCTCACAACGACATTGGCTATGTACAAAGTAAGTGTCATGGGGTAGGGCAATCACTCAGCGCAAAAGTACCTACCAGGTTTCAGAGCATGGACTCACACCTGTGTATGAAAATGCCATGGGGATGTCTAACAACTCATAGTAACATGCGTTAGCTACCTCTTCGTAAATATTTTTGAGCATAATTACACTGTAAAAATTATCAAAAAGTCTTGACAACTAATGGTTTTTTCATGTTATTTTAACTTATTTTAGTAAGGTTTCAATCAGGTTTCAACTTTGTTTCATGCAAATTTTAAGTTGTTGTTTATGTCAGTTTAATTGATCTAAGTTGAATTGAATTGCAAATTTAGTTTAATTAAACTTTTTTTTTTTTACTTGGAAAGAGCACTGAAAATCACACTCAAGTAAAAGTACAATTACTTGCCCAAAAATGTAGTGCAAGGGTTACCAATGGAGACCTGGACTTGGAGGTCCAGTGCCCTGCAGGGTTTAGCTCCAACTTGCCTCAACACACCTGCCTAGGTGTTTCAAATATACCTAGTAAGACCTTGATTAGCTTCTTCAGGTGTGTTTGATTAGGGTGTGTTTGATAAAATATGCAGGACACCGGACCTCCGGGAACGAGATTGGTGATCCCTGGTCTAGAGTAAAAGTGCTCATGAGTAGTGAGTATTACGCTGTAAAAAGCTGATGCGTTCACATGTAATTTGTGGATGTGTGTGTAAACGTAACATTCTGTAGTGCATTTATTTATTGTTTAAGGCATTTTCAGTCATCATAGAGTTAAACCTGATTTCACTTAGTAGGACATGCTCCTGGGGTAACATCTATGTTGATACTGGAACAGCATTCCAATCAGCCAATCAGATTTAAGGGATATTTTTACTGTTTATTTTAACTGTTTGTTTAAATTTTTTTTTTAAATGAATAGTTTACAGTTGTTGGGTTTAGGGGTAGACAATAGGTATGGATTACATTTTCGAACAAATATGATGTTCAAGAATCAATATAATAGATGTTAATTAAGCATCGCATCGTAAAACATGACATGCTACAAAAAACATCCATCATCTTCTCATCAGTGAAATGCATCTAAACAGACTCTGGGTCATTGTGTGTAAAGATTCCAGACATCTTCTTGGACTCTTTTAACGCTCTTTTAAAGCAAACAGTTTGCTGCATTTATTAATAGCCCATGTCTTGAGGTAGTTCAGTATGATGAGATTTACTTTCTATGTGCGATTTGATTGGGCACATTTTTAAAACTACTTAGTAAATTCCTGAGAAAAACTACTCAGTTACAGTAATTTGAGTATTTGTAATGTGTTAATTTACACCATTGCTTTCATTCTTTGTGAATAGGACAGTAGACAGGGGCGTGGGATCTTCAGAGCAGCATAAAATAGGAATCGAACTTGGGTCTGTGCATTTGTCACTGGATAGATGGGCTAACAAATTGTTCCAATGTAAAAAAAAAAAAAATTAATTAAGCAGTGCTTTATTTTATTTTAATTATTTTTTAACAATGCATGTTTAGCTTAATTTTTTGATACAAGATGTAGTATTTAAGTTTAATTTAATATAAGCTGAAACTACTTCTACTCTTAATTTGATTCAGTTAAAAAAATTTAAGGCAGCTACTACTTTTTACAGTGAGTGCAGAGACGGGCAGAAGAGACTGTTTTGACTATTGTGCAGAGCAGCAGAGTTGTTCGATTACACCCCCAAGTCTATTTCGCATTGTATTTCCAGGCATCAGTCGTACACAGAGTGCGCTAAACCTCAGCTGACCAGTGTCTGTCTCGCAGACATCGACTGACTCGCACGTTCGTATTGAACTTCTATGAGAGAGCCAGCGGGGATCCGGTGCACTGGCTGCTACAGAGACCCAATGAACTGTGAGGAAATGACCCACAGAGCCCAGTTCCCTCCACAAGGCTTCTCTACTAACATTTTGTTTGCGCCACAGACTGCTTTTTTTTAGCACTGTCCTTCTTTGTGCTGGTTTATACCTACTGAGACCGTGTCCTTGCATGAACTTGGCAGAAAAGCGCAGACCTTCCAAATGAATGGAGACTGGTTGGGCTGCTGTGCCAAAAACATTTTCTTCATTAGTTTTTCACTTTTTTTGCAGTGTTGTTATTTTTAAAGTGCTGTTGTTACCAGTTATAGCAAATGTAAAGAATGCCCACTTAGTTAGATAAAGATACATAGTTTTTTCCAATTTAGTTTCACACGCACAGTCACACACACTCAAAATTTTATATATATATATATATATATATATATATATATATATATATATATATATATATATATATATATATATATATATATATATATATATATATATAAATATATATTAATTAACTTATGTCAATAGGTTCTACGTAACCGAATTAAGTTTTCTTAAAGAAAGAATATTTATTTTATTGAACTTTAGTTAATGTTAATAATGTTGCATAATGTTTAGTTCAATCAACATAACATTCAGTTTAGCTTTAATCTGATTAGTTATTTACAGTAAGTGCAATAATATAATGTGAAAAAGACATAGGTAACATGGCCTCATCATAACAACACTACTATGTTAACGTTAAAGGCTGACTTATACTTCTGCGTGAAACGCCGGCGTATGCATAGCCCTTTGCCGTGGCCGACGTGCACCTCTCAAAAATTGTAACTACACGTCGCAACGACGCGTAGCGCAAGCTCTGTGATTGGTCGACTTGGTAGCGCTGACCAGTCTGGGCGGGACAGAGAGCCACGCGAATGGCGCGAGCTGGACGCGAGCCCAATTGAGCAATTGTTTACAAGTGTGGAGTCCCATAAAGGAGCTCCTGATGGAAAGTTTTGTTTTGTGTTTACCTCATAGTTAAAGTTCTTGCACGTCCGCCGGTTCCTGCATCGAAATGAGCGAGTTTGAGCCACATGTACATCCCGGAAGTGTTCAGGAAAAGCAAAACAGCAGAGAAGAAACTCGACACAGAGGAACATTAACACCTCACTGCTCACTAGCGTTTCGGAAGTGTTAATTCAGACCAACAGAGACAGTGCGCAGAAGTATAAATGCACAGCTTAGCGCGTTGCATGCGCCGTGGGTCACGCCGGTCACTTGACGCAGAAGTATAAACTAGGCTTTACAAGGGAGTATGTTACATTATTGATTCAAATGTAGTCACTGCCTCGATATAAATGCATAAAAATTGAAAAATCTCACCTGTGTGATCACATTGGGTAAACTTTTGCACTTTTTCAATTTGTACAGTAATGTTCATGTTTTGCAATGAGCATAGAATGACCAAGAGGCGACACTCACTTGCTGCTGTTGCAATGCAACGTTCTATTGAGTGTCGCCTCTTGGTGATTCTAAGCTCTTTGTCTTTTGATTCCCATATAATGAGAGCGATTGTTGTGGTTTGAATCTTCCTTTCTGTGTTGTTTTGAAACTGCGCATGTGCAGATATCACTTCACTTAAAGAGCTTAGAATGACCAAGAGGCGACACTCAATAGAACGTTCTATTGCAACAGCAGCCCCCAGCAACAGCCCCGGATTCCGCCATTTTGGAGTGAAAGCGGTCGGCTGTCCATTGGATCCTATTGCTGTCGCGATGGTAAGCAGCTGCTTTGTTTTTTTATTTATTTATTTAAAATGCGAATTAAAGCTGAGATACAACCTGAAAGATGGCAATACAACACTTACTATCACAATCATCAGCACTTTTAATAGTTTATTTTACAGACTTATAATATGCTGTTGTTCTATTGGAGTTTTCATTCCAAATTGGCCGCCGCGCCATCTAGTGGCTGTTTCCCAAATCGCACTAGAGTGTCGCCTCTTGGTGATTCTAAGCTTTTTGCTTTACCAGTTGACCAAAATTCAGTACTGCAGAATCAACACAACTTCCTTTCATTCATTTTAATTAAGCAAGTTGTTTAAATTTGACAAAACACAACTCTTTTAGTTTTAATAGACAAACATAAGTCAATTGTTTAATTTAAACATACATTCTTTGGACCAACTAAAGGCATATTTAGTTTTTTTTTTTGAATGCATATGGAACATGGAAACAGGAGTTTTAGGCTAATGGGGTATATGCACATGGGTAATTTTACTGTCAGTCAGCCAGCCCCAGGGCTTCCGGTTAATTGTAATCCCATGCAAAATTGCAGCATTTAAGATCTGATTTAAAAAAAAAAAAAAAAAAAAAAAGGTCTTGACTGCTTGGCAGAGATATGATATAAAGTGGGTATCAGACCAAACAGGAAGCACTGCATTAAATTATATTTTTCCATGCCATGTCGTTAAAATATAGCATTTAATTTTATTATTATATATAAAGTATTTTCAATAGAATTTCTACTCTAGCCTGTGCCTAATGACGGCGTCTGCATTTAATCGGTCTTTCATCTCTTTTTACACTTTAACAACCAAATGGATGCTGAACACTTTTAAACTGATTATATTTGAATTACATCACAACATCAATGCTGTAAAAGGAACCATATAAAATTGAAAATAGTCACATGAAGGTTTCACTGGAAGTTCATCATTGGCTAAAAACACTAGCTGTGCATAGAGCCCATTAAGAACTTTAAATTGATAGTTCACCCAAAAATGAAAATTTGGTCATCCTTCACTCTCTCCATTTTGTCCAAACCTGCATGAGTTTCTTTCATCTGTTGAACATGAAAGAAGATACTCTGAGGGATGTTGGAAACCAGCAGCCTTTGACTTTCATATTATTTTTTGTTCCTATTGATGTAAATGCCTTTCCCCCAAGTGTTCAGACTGTCTTGTCTTGTGTTCAACAGAAGAAATGAACAAGTTTAGAACCACTTGAGTATGAGTAGATGTTGAGGAAAGTTGTAACTATTTAATTGAATCTCTTCCTATCCCTTTAGCTACAGTGCTTTATCTTGAGTTTAACACCAATGAAAACGTATCTGTATCTGCCTTGTTTTCACTTCTGAAAACGTTAAATCATAGAAACTATAAGTTAGGGGAGCGTGGGGCACAAAGTAATGTGGGATAAAATGCATCACAGAGTTTTAAGGTATTTGCTCATGATTAACCATGGTATGCTTCCGAGGTTTTTACTAGTGTCAGCAGCCGTCTTCCTGCCAATTATTAAACATTTTTTGTTATATTTTATAACTTTTAATTTAAAAAAAATATGTGAAAGTATGTTGTTAAATCTTACATTGCTGTGATCACCGTCTTCTAGGCTAAAAGATGGAACCATTTTGAAGTTTTTTTTTTATTAAAAATATTTTTAATAGATTTTTTTATTGCTAATAAAGCAAATAAATGCGTTGTATAATAATATATAATAATCCATATATATATATGCAAGTGTGTTTATCCAATAAATAAATAAATAAATAAACATGCTGTGCTACATAAAATTTGTATTTATTTAAAAAGAGTTACGTAGTAAGGAAATAAACTATTTGAAGTAAACTAAATTTAAAGTAATCGTGTGAAACCTGACTTTATAAGCACATTTTACAACTAAACCCTCTGTCTGTTACAACTTACCTTGCAAGTGGGTAGTAACATTACCACTCCTGACACTTTTGGCAATACTGCACAGAAACCATAGGTTCGGCGCTCATACTTCCAGTGCTTATTTGAGGCTTGTGTGTTGGTAAAAATATGGTTTGTCTAACTCCATTACATGGTACATTACTTGGCCAAAACCAAAAAGTGTTACTTTGTGCCCCGCTAGCTCCTAACCTCAGTTTTGTAACACTAAACACAGTTTAACTCTGATAGTAAAACGTCTTATACAAATGGTAATTGCATGGCTACTTTATATTATTACTATAATGAAACCAAGCTGTTTCTGATTCATAAATTGTACTTAAAAAATTACACAAATAAAGTAAATTATATCAGTGTTTCAGCTGAGTGTGTTTATTGATTAATATGACAACAAAAAGCATTTTGCAATATAAAGCACCACTGTTTTTGGACAGGCAGAAAAACTTCAAAAGAAAAACTTCAGTAATTAAACAGGACTAAAATGGTCCAACTTTCACAGGGGAGGATTTAATCAATAAGAGAAGTAAGCAGCCGCTCAGGGCTCCAGGAGATTTGGAGGCCCCCAATAATTACCCAGAATTATCAATTATACACATAATATTGTTCCTATCATATTTTGTATAATAAGGGTCTAACAAATTAAAATTTAACGTAACTATGACATCTACACAAATTGTCTTACATCCCTAATCATAGAACCGTCAAGTCAGGTAAAGACTCAGTTTTAAAAACCAACTTATTATGTTTGATGAATTCATTTTTTTAGTCTTGAATGAATTTTAAGAAAACAAATCAAATGTGGAGATTTCATGAAAAGAAGATTCAGTGATAGAAAAAACGGCAAAATAAATAAATACATTATGAAACTATAAAGGGTGCATTTTAGGACTGTTGTAATGTCTGGAACTGCTTTGCGTCCCCAAATCATCCTGGTAATTAAACACTTAGTTCCATTTGTGTTTAGTGCCATTATACCATAGTGTCATTCATTATTAATGCCAGTCAGTTCCATTCAGTTAAATAACAGTGAACAAAAAGTTAAGTGCAGAAAGTAGGGCATACGAGTCAGATATTGATTAACTGCTCTGAACGATTCTGTGAGTTTAATCATTGTTCTTTTAACAGACTCGTTCAAAGTAATTCGCGATTTGTTCACAGAATCGCTCGTAGTGAGTCAATTTGTCTTCGATTCTGTTTTTGCGAGCTGCTTGCTAAGGCGTCTTCATGCAGCTATTTCTACGGTAAACTATTGTTTGTCTTCACGTTTAGTTTAGGAAAACACATTTGGTGCCTAGATATCCGACACAGTATAATTTCTTTAGCTGAAAAATTCAGCACCGTAGCCTACCCTTAATTTGGTGTGGTATTTAAAACAAAAGGCTTTCTATTTTTGTGGTATCACATTAGCTTTAGCCTAAAGATTAAGTTCTGAACAAATTCTCTTCCAATAACGTTCGTCCATAGTTAGTTTGCAACACAAATGATACACCTTTTATGATATTTTCAATGAATATCAGTCCACAAATGTAAAAATGTAACGACATGGTGTTCAACTCAAACATTTCACATTATTTAAAAGACATTTAATATTATCCATTTTTATTATTAAATGTTCTTCCAATAACGTTAATAGAAAGTTTGTTCATTGTCTGTTCGTAAATGTTAGCTTGGCTTCTTGTTTCAAAATGTTGAAACATTTAAATGTACAGTAACATTATTTTAACATTTGCAAAATGACACTATGTAATTTTAATGTTTTTATAATCCTTTAAAAATGTTTATTAAATGATTTAAATCTCACCAAATAGGAAGGTCAGCATTTTACTCCATCAGCATGACTATGGAAAAATAGTCTGTCCTCTCTTATGTAACGTCAGCTTTTCTTAACATTGTTATAGTGGCTGCCTGCAATTTTTTTTTTCCAAAACAACGAGACAGTGTTCACTCTCGATTACAATCGTCCCCATCGCTCTCATTTCAGATGTGATTACTCGTCCCTGTCTCTGAAGCTTCACAGATGCTGCCCAGCAGGTATGAGTGTAGCCGGGTGCCCATATTCCCCCATCAGACCATCGCTGATTCAGCCAGATTTTACTGAATACTTGAAAATACACAAGAATTTACTCAGCCACCTAAAGGGTTTCAGAACATTTATGTGTTTCTGTTGAGCTCAGAAGAAGATATTTTGAAGAATGGTGGAAACTGGTAGCCATTGACATAGAGTTGGGGAAAAATACTATGGCTGCAGACTAGGGCTGTGCGATTAATTGAAATCGAATCGCAATTGCAATTTGAAACATTGCCATTAGCTAATCGCTAGAGGCTGCAATAAGAAATAAATGTGTTATTTAATTTTCCCCGCTCAGAGTTAATGCGTGTCTGCAATCCATGACAGTCTCACTAGCCAATTGAGTGAGCAAACTTTTGTTCTGCCCAATCAGAATTGCGCAACCAAATATTGCGCAGACAATTTGGATAATGGCATCTGCTGCTTCAGAAGCATTAATAGACAAATTAATATCAAAGAAAAACAGGAAATCGGTAATATGGGAATATTTTGGTATATTCAAAGTCACAGACACCAAACAAAAACAGGTAATTTTTAAGAGAGGTCACAGAATTGTTGCCACGGCTTACAAATTATTGACCCGAAGGTTGACTACAAAATTAAATTGCAAATCACAGCAATATCTGTCAGAAAAATCGCAATTAGATATTTTCCCCAAATCCCACAGCTCTACTGCAGACAGTTTCCGACATATAGCTTCTCTTTCAGTTCATTTTTGGCTGAACTTTCCCTTTAGCTGTGGAAACCTGTTAATCTGATGTGCAACCGCAAACAATGGTGTTCCCACACCATCTGAGAAACATCTCTGTGGGTTTGAATTACCGATACAGATCTAATGAATCCTTGCAAAGTGAAGAGATGGTGTCGCTCTCCTTTCCAATTAGCCGTCTGTGCAACTTCCTGGCAAATTAGTTTGCTTGCTGCAGAGCAGACAGTTCCGGTGGCTTCTGCCATCGTTGTGTGTGTATGTGAGAGAGAGAATAACAGATTCCCACTCTGTGATCCAAGGTCATGGCCAATTACATTTGACATTTAATTACAAATTAAAAAAAGGTAAGATTTACATTTTTGTAAGCTTCTGGATGCATTTCCCAGAGATTAGATTTTGGTGCTGTGTTGAAAATCCAACCACTACAAATAAAGCAGGAGACTTTTTTCCTTTCAGGTTTTACTGTTCAGTAATGCATCTTTACAAATGGCAACTTTATATACATTTACATACAAATACAAAACTATACATTTATAGCTGGATCTCTAAAGTAAAAAAGACAATATATATGGCAAGAAAATGCTTAGATTGATGTTGTTAATACAATATATGATAAACTAGATACCTCTTTCTGAACACCCACATACAATATTGTCAAAAGAATGACATATCTAAAGTTCAGCACACAGCAATTGCAACAATTTCTGTCATTTTATTATTATTTTTTTGGTGTTTATGTCAGAGTGAGCAAGAAATCATACATATATAGATTTTACTGACATTTCTCAGCTTCGATTGTAAACCAAACCAGATTTCTGCTATAGTAGACTGTAAATAAATAAAATACATGCACGTTTTACTTTCATTTGGGAAGATGACGGAAACTGTTTAGGCTCACAGAACTTTTCAAAACACCCTTAACATTGCACGTTATAATAAATAATATTCTTCCAAAGACGACAAAGAAAAGAATAAGAGACAGTTCATTTATTCAGACTATAAATGTATAAATAAGAAGACAAACAAATGTATAAATAAACATCTAGAACAATAAGCATCTTCCACCTGTCCGTGGAAAATAAATAAGAATACACGTATGTACAAATATGAACACGACTCTGCGCTGTCGACGGCAGTTTATCCAGTCAATAACAGAGAAACATGGCTATAATCCGTGTAATCTTCATCGTCCTCCTCTTCGTCCGTCTCTTCCGAGAGAGCTATGGAGGAATATAGTAGCTGTTGCATTAGTATAAAACACAACAGCATTCAGGCACTGCATTTTTTTTGTTTTTGTCTTCCAAAGCATCTCTAATGATGCTTTGCAATTCACAAAAGGTGGTGGGATCACAGCTCAGAGTGAAAGGAGAGGGTGGGATTGAGTTTTGCTATGGAACCATGCCTTACCCCTGTCTTTTATTAGCGTTTTCTTGTATAAAATCAAATAACATCAAGCAAAGAGACATGACGCAATCCCTTCTTATAAACAAAAATATCGCTTTTTGGAAGATGATTTGTCAATACCACACACAGACCGGGACGGCTGAAAGATGGTTCTGCTTTAAGCCATTAACAGATGATCAGTGAACCATCTAAACATGTTCATACTGAAACACAGAATCACATTTTTTCCACATGACATTTGTTATGTCCCACGTTTGAACTATTATAAGGTCAGAACCAAAGACGTGGTGTTGTGGAAAAACATTTTAAGTGAAGAAACATCTAAATAGGCAAAATGGACATAACAAATCGACAGTGGAAAAAATGCTTACGTTTCCCTTTATTATGCAAAGACGATAGACAAAGGTCCAAATGTTAACTCATAAAAACACAGCACAGCGACCGTCTTAAGAAATGTAATTAAAATATGTTTCAGAAATATATCTATATATATTAAAATACATGTTTTTGTCCCAATATCTTAAACTCTAAGAATGTTTTGCCTCTTTTTTTGGCATTCCTGCCCCTAAAACTGGCAAAATTCTGCCTGTAATGGCATCAGGTTTGTTTTTCTTTGTCCATTCATCTGTGATCATCACAAAAAAAAAGGTCAACCATAGGCTGAGACAACAAGAAACAAACACGCTAAGTGAGTTTACGTCCCTATGCACTTTCCACACGACTCGTCACGTTTCTGTCTCTGACGCACAAAGCGGAGGAGCAGCATGGTCAAAACTCTCGCATCCCAAATGGAAATCCTTCCAATCTTGACCTCAAAGATTTAAGATAGATGAGAGCGTCCCAGACACTTCTAATGCATCATTGCCTCTGAGTTAAAAAAACACAGAATGTCTCTTTCTGACAGTCCTTGTGTTCCTTGTTGGGTTAGCAATGGGAAGGGGGCAAGAAATGGGGGTGTTTTTCGGCAGGGGGAGGGAATGCAGGATATGAGTGTGACCAGGTTTGGCATCCTCTACTTACAGTTGCAGGAGCCCGAGTGTTTGACTTCCAGGACGAGCCCCAAAGCGCAGGCGGCCTGCCTCATGGTGCAATCGCTCGGGTAGGTGGTGTTATCGCTGGCGCAGACACTATCGCCTGGGCGACTTTCGGGACAGGTGTCCTCGCACACCGCACAGCGTCCCCGTCCTGTCCTCTTGTCCCACAAACATTTCCGCCCCTCTCGGCAGTTGATGTCTTTACAGGACCTGGCATCTGAAAATGACACGAAAACAGGGTTTCTGTTGGGCTTAAAAAAAGTCTTAAATGGCTCTTCTGTGAATGAGATTATAAGATTAATTCGCATGAAGAATTAAGGCGAAGCGATATGGCATAAATGCAACCTTGATAATTATTTCCATATTGAATAATAACAATATATATTTTGATATAAGTTTGTAATCCTTCCAGAATTAAAACAGTACCTCAACAATGACTAGAGCCACAAAAAATAGAAGGTCCATTAAATGGCATAACATATATTCAGCCGATAAATTTTCAGTGGCAAAAATTTGGTACATCTCTAATATCAACACACTTTAGATTCTCAATGTTGCACATTTTTGCTGTTTGATTAGCTCCTAGATCAATATAGAGTAAAAAAAAAAGTCCAGAGCTTATCATTGTTCTTGACATTTATTTAACCAGGATTCGATATAATGTAGTTTATCGGCCCAGCCCTATGAGGAATTGTTTTATTTTAAAGTGAAGCACAAGAGTAATTTCTGCAGTGAGGATCATGATCATCATCATTGTTTACCATGCTTGAGAATGAGTTGTTACTGCTTCATTCAGGACGTCATTCAGGGATGAGCATATGATTGTACCCTAAAATTACAGATTTCCCTTTGTTCTTACATTTGTGGGATGCACTGTGTGTATATAAAAGTGTTTTATAAAATGACAAGATGATGACTTAAACCATTCAATTCCACGACACACTCACTAGACAAGTTAGTGGTGCCATCTAGTGGCAGTGTTTGGAGCTTTCTTGAGACTGATGTAAATTAGACGTGTTGCAAATTTTATTGTATATTTTGAAAATTATTATAAGGCAGTTTTGTGTAATACTGTAAAAGGGGCCAATCGCACCGAACACGCTTTTTTGTGTTGAGAGGTGCTTTTTTTTAATGGTTTACTAACAACCGCGAGGATTTTGTGCACTGCTTATGTACCTTGTGCACCTCGTGTTTTAACTGCCTGCTGTGTTTCGTGTTTTTGCCGTTGCACGGTGTGTGCTCGCAGTTGAAAAAGTCTACTCTGAGAGAAAAACGCGCATTACATCAGTCGTGTCTCTTTAATTCTTCAATCAAATGAAAGCAGAGGAGGGGTTTCTGTTGAGGCAAAGACCATAGAATCACCAAGAGGCGACACTCTAGTGCGATTTGGGAAACAGCCACTAGATGCCGTGGCGGCCATTTTGGAGTGAAAATTCCAATAGAACAACAGCATATTATAAGTCTGTAACATAAACTATTAAAAGTGCTGATGATTGTGATAGTAAGAGTTGTATTGTTGTCTTTTAGGTTGTATCTCAGCTTTAATGTGCTTTTTAAATAAATAAATAAATAAAAAACAAAGCAGCTGCTTGCTATCGCGACAGCAATAAGATCCAATGGACGGCCGATCGCTTTCACTCAGAAATGGCGTAATCCGGGGCTGTTGCTGGGCGCTGCTGTTGCATTGGAACAATCTATTGAGTTTCACCTCTTGGTGATTCTAAGCTCTTTGGTTGAGGTGACAGCAGTATTTGTGTTGCTAAGACAACTACAGAGACTTTTAAAGCTGTTTTGAGTTATCCAGAGCTGTATGACTTCACAAAGTTTGAATATTACAGTAACATTAAATATTAAAAATATAACAATATCAACAACAACACTCTGTGGACTATACGCAGATGATTTAGTAGTTGCGTTGCAACATAAAAAACGCACCTCGATTCTTTTTTTCTTGTCAACAAAAAAGGCAGTGTGGTGTGCTCCGCATTTTTGGAACAAAAAGCATGTTCGGTGTGATCATGTCATTATACGTAGATTATACTTCGTTATTATACCTCAAATTATCTTTGACCTTATTCTTTAATGTGGAAGTACGCTCATTTTTGCGATTGTTTTAGAACTTCCGATTGAGTTTCCTATGGGACAAATGATTTGGAATAATAATCGGCAGAAAACGGTCAAACTACTTGCTCTACAAGCAAGTGTTTGCATGTCTATACAGACCAAGTAGAATAATATAACGTTAATAAGAAAAGATCAGTTTGCAACATCAAGCAGCAAAACGAGCTGTTCTTAATGTCTAAAAATAAATGGAAGTGAATGAGATTTGAAGTCTCAAACCAAAATTATTCAAATGGCTGCGCCCACTCGTACACGGAGAATAAGGTGAATAAGTTGTTCTAACGCTATCTCATGGCAATTTGTAACTTTTTAAATTAGTGGCTCATTCATTTATCCCAATCATTTCATTTGTATGATTTGCTTACCCCCAAATTTAGTATGATTGGCTCATCCCCCAATGGCGGTTGGGTTGGGTAGGATTTGGTACCACGCCCCCCTTTAAAAATCATACATGTTTGTATAACTGAACTCATACAAATTAGCCACTAAACTGACAAAAAGTACAGTAATATAGTTAAGTTTCTTTGCGAGATCAGGCTGGTAGGTCTAACTTATTACACTATTGTTTTCCCTTTTATTTTTTTCTTTAGATTTTCATTAGTTAGTATTTAAAAGGTTTTTAAAAAGTCTCAAATTTGCCCTCATAAAACTTTCAGAAACCCTGAAAAAGCAAATGGGATTACACTTCACACTTCATGTTTTTCTTTCATAATGATTGGCCACCTCTGACTTCCACATCTATTTGATGGTCACCATTGATTCCATAGTAACTTTTACCTATTGTGAAAGTCAGTTGTGCCCATCAACAAACATTTTTTCAAATATCTTTACTTGCCCTAAACAGTGGAAAGAGTCTCGTGTTTGTAGGGGAGTAATCGAGGGTAGAATTTTCATTCTGGAAGTGAACGACTCCTTTAATGTAAACCCACTTCCTCCAGCCTCATATTGAATGTTAATTTTAGTCCCCTTTTCACCCAGTGTGGTTTGAAAAGATATTAAATAACGCAGAAAAGCAGCAAGAGTCAAAACTGCCCATGTGAAACATGAATGTGTTATTGCAACAGAAAACAGAGTAATGAGAACCACATGTTTTAAGAAAGGATTGTGCAAGCTCGAGATTTTTGTCTTATTCTCACCTATGCATTTCCCCTCATAGGCCACTCCGATGGACCGTCCCATGATGCACGTGGCCCGTCGGAGGTGGCAGGCGCTGGCATACACTTTCCCGTCATTGCCACACAGGTACTGCTCCGGTGAGGTCACCTCAGTGCAGAAGCGGTTGCAGGTCACACAGTAGGCGTTGTTGGTCTGGTCCAATACACATGTTGAGCTTCCAGGACAGCGCACGTCATAGCACGACTCTGAAGGAAAATAACAAGCCGTCAAAGTTGGCAGCAACTTCAGCTAACAACTTTTTACTTCTGGTTGCATGCCACTTACTTAAAAGCAGCTTCAGAGCATAGAAGTGAAGAGTTTAGATGCAAAAACCTCTGAATGCCATCTGAAATTGTCCTCTAAAAGTTTTGCCAGGCTTTTGTGTGTATGATTAGTAATATCACTTTTATTAATATTTAAAATGAAATATCTCAACATGAAAAATGTCATTTTCAACTGAAATTTCAGACGGCACTTAAAAGGTTTTTGCATCTGAACTCTTCAAGTGTCAACATATTTATTGTGTCTATGTATGTATATTATGGTGAGCATAGTGTTTTTATTGTAATTGATCAGTTATTCAGTTGTTTTTAGGTTTTGCATATTAGATAAGTTATGTCACAAAAATATTTCAGTCATGTTCAGATAAAAAAAAAGTGCTATACCAGATTTATTTATCATTTTGTTCGGACCAAACAAACAAAAAAACTGGACTACAAGTGTAAACTTTTAATTCAAATCTTAAGTAGATATTGCAAATATAGCCTTGCATAGTTTTGGTCAACATGAAGCAACCGTTTCACTACAGGATATTCTATGTGACAATGGTCTTAACAATTTGGAATTGATTTGATCATAAAAAGATGAAAATGGCAATTTACTGAAAAAGTTTCTACATTATACAATAGGCTGCATTGTCTACTACACTGTAAAAAAAAAAAAAAAAAGCTGGTATCCACACAATTCATTCATGTTGTCCCAACACAATTCGATTAAGTTAACAAATTTTAGTGGATTGAACATAAAACAATTAAGTGTTCCCAAAAAATCTCAAGAATTGTTGTTTTAGCTCATTTTTAAATAAGCAATTTAAATAAGCAACAAAATATATTTGTGTGTGTTACTGATGTCATCACAAAACACTTTCACATGCAAAAAATGTTCTATGATCACAAAAACTGATTTGTACAGAGCAAGCCTACTTAAACACGTTTTAAAAAAGTAGTTTTTTAAGTTGAACGTACTTTTGCATTTTCCCTGGTACTGCGCAGACAGGTCAGGGTGCCTTTTGCACTTGGCCCTAAGGAGGGCACACTCATTCCGGTATGTTTTCCCATCCGAGCCACACACAGGCCCTTTAAAGGTGACATTGGAGCAGTCTGGCGCACAAACGCAGCGGGGTTTGTTTCGCTTGTTCATTTTGCACCTCTTTCCAGAACCACAATCCACATTATCACAAGTCTCTGCAGAACCAATAAAAAAAGATTACGATTAGATGATGAAATGAGCTGACATATCAGTTTCATTCATTTGTATATCTCCAACATCTCCTTTCTGGAAGTCATTCAAAAGTGGTACCTTTACAAGGTATGCAGTTTGGTGCTCCACCATTGAAGATCAGCCACCGGAAGAGCGTGTTATTGGGTACATCCTCCTCAGTCCATGCTGTACCCAAACGACCACTTTTACAACAGTCCTCCCGGCTCATCCCAGACATGTAGAGAACCTGGCATCTCCCGTTCTTGCCCTGCTGAAGCCAGCAATTGCCGGCTGGAAAGAGTCACTTTATTATATAGGCTCTGCTATATCCATGCAGCTGATTTTTGGTAATTAATGCCAAGCAGAGCCTACATTGAAAAAAGAGCACATTCAAAACTGTGTGTTGCATTGACTTACAGTTTTATCTTGGGTCACATCAATATCAAATATTTGGTTACATACTGCCTTCCAGGTTACTTAATAACTCAAAAATAACCACCGAGTTTTACCGGGGAAAGATCAAACAAACATGCGAAAATGATTTTAAGGTTATTTCCAAAGGAACTTGGGTTTGAAATTCCAAAATGTTCAAAGAGGCAGCCATCTGAATCCACTCAAACTCTGAAGAAACTCTGTATTGCGGTTGTGCAAGCGTTTTATGCTCTGCACGGAAACATCCTCAACCGCTTAAACCAAAGTCCATCATAAGCGCAACAAAATTAATAAAAAAAACACACTTAATGTGCAGTTTAGCACCTTATCCGAACATCTTAATCATTTCAAGATCACCAAAGTGCTTTCTTTCCAATGCATAGCTACCTTAAATTCTCGCAAGTGTCATAAAAGCAAGTCTACTTTCGTACTTTGTCAGTTTTTACGCACGAGCGCGCAACCGCATGCACCACGCAAGCTGCTTAAATCCAAACCAATGCTCGATTTCCTCATTCAAACTTTAAATGGCAGTTTACCTTGTACTTTCTGCTCCTCCATCAAGTGCGCGAACCAGATGAGGAGCGCGAGGACGCCCTGGCGGAGCTGCGGGAACTGCCGCATCCTCAGAAACAGTGGAGAGACGCGCGCGCTGGAGACGGACTGCAGACGGACAGATGTTCTCCCGATGCTTGGCGCTCACTGACTGTCATACACACGGAATCGGGCTCGCTTTTTAAATCTATATGGGGTCGCGAGCTGGATGCCTGTGGTGGGCGGTCTTCATACTTCATAGGGGGGTGGGGAGAGCATTGTAATAGTTTGCCCACCGAAATTTATCAGGTGACATTTGGAAGTCGAGAAACTTTCTCGTTATGATTTGGGGCTGTTTGTGGGGGGGTTCAAACAGTTGGATAAGGAGCGGCGAAGTGATTTGGGGTCTGTTTGCATTTAAAGTGGAAAGAGGGATGATTATTCCTGCATAGCAGTTATTTGATCTAAATTTGTTTGCTTTAAACTTACGCCAGACTTTGAGTTTATGAAGCAGAAACTGTTCTGCAGAATTGCGTAATAACTAGTAGTTTATTTTGAAGTGATGGAAAAAAAAAACGTATTTTGATTGTTTGACGATTGCAAACATTCTTAGAAAAATGTAATGTCTTTAAATGTTAGTAAATTGCTATCAGGGTCTTTATAAAACCTAGTTAACTAAATAGAGCCATGCCCAAAGCAACAGGGTTTAACAATTGTATATTTTATAATGGCATAACTTTAATATAATATAATATAATATAATATAATATAATATAATATAATATAATATAATATAATATGTTGTGATGTAATATATATTACCAATATTCAGTTTACTATAAATAAATCATATATCAACAAAATAATATTAATAATATAAGACTGTTAAATGTTGATTTTCTTGAAATATCTGGTTTCCCATAAAAAAATCAAAAAACCTAAAAAATATTAAATAAAAAATAAATGAAAAAATAAGAAAAATGTTTTAATTTTATTTTTATTAAAATGTGTTTTACTGTAAATAAAATTATTGTGAGAAAAAATATCAATGTTGATTTAAGATCATAAAATTACTTCAAGTAAAGAGTTTCAAGTATATATATATATATAAAAAACTTTGTGCCAATAAAAAAACTTCACAAGCATGATGTATATACACTCAAAAAACGACTTGCTGTTTGTTTAAACAGCTTTATTAAAATGAGCTGAATCAACCTTTTTTTTGGGGGGGGGGGGGACAACAGAATTGTTTTATTTTTAATCTACTTAAATTTGTAAAAACAATTAAGCTAACTTATTCGAATTGTGTTGGGACAACATGAATATTATGAGTGGAATCCAGTGTGTATACAAATACATGTTTATTTTGTGAAATTGTATGTTATTATAGAAATAATAGAAGTTTTGTCAACATTTCTGATGCTAAAACTAACATTTTACGTCTTTTAACAGGTCTGTCTTTTAGCTGTTTTTCAAATTTTACAATCGAAAAATGATAATTATACAGCAAAAAGTGATTTTCTCACTTAGATTTTTTGTCTTTTTTGTAGTCCACATGTTAAAAAATTCTTTAAAAAAGTTTTCTAGACAAGATATTATTTGTTTCAAGAAATAATATGGCAATATTAAGTGAGTTTTCCCTTAAAACAAGCAAAATAATCTGCCAATGAGGGAAGCAAAATAATCTTGCTTGTTTTAAGGAAAAACTCATTTGATTTTGGCATGGTATTTTTTAAAACAGGACAATATGTTTTGCTTGTCTAGAAAATTCTTTTGGCTTTAAGAGTTTTTAGATATTTGGACTAGAAACAAGACAAAAAAAATCCAAGTAAGAAAATATTTTATGCAGTGTACACTAAATAACGCTGAATAAGTGAGCCAAGTAACCCTGTGTGCAATCCACTGTTTAACAAAGCGGACAACATCAGTAAAGAAAACAGCATGACTGTGCATTATGGACTATCAGACAACTTCCCCCTCTTTTCAGTTTGGATGCTGCATATTAATCTTTTAAAATGGCTTTTACTGTGAATTCTGGTGGGTAATAATAGACTCAATGGTCTGGTCATTCTAATAATAGTTGAGACAGTTGTTTGGTCATCCCCAGGGTCAAATCTGCAAATATAGCACAACAAACGCTTCTAAAGGAAGCAATCGGGGTGTTGCGTTACACCCGTTTACACTATAGTGACGCAACAAGACACGACAAACTCCTGTGGAGATGCTGACGCTGCGCATTTGCACTGTTGACGAGGGAAGGATCTACTTTTGCACTTTTTTTTGCATGTTTGCCATTAAGTAGTCCTTATTATAGTATTGACAAACATTTGTATTGTTTATAGAAACCATTTTGACTTTACTATAGCTGACATCTCTCTGAATTACTTTCTCAGAATTGAGAAACAAAAGATTTGTGGTATAAAAGTGAGAAATAAAATTACTGTTTAAAAATCTAAACTTGCATTTACATGCAAGATATTTACAAATTGTGACATATGAACTTTTTTCATGAAATTTGGTATCACTTTATTTTGATTGTCCCTTTAACACATTTTGTTGAATTTAAGTTACATAGAATCTACATGCTAACTAATTATCATTAGATTATAAGTATACTGCTAGGTTGGGGTTAGAGTTAGTGTAAGGTGACATGTACTTGCAAAGTTTCATAGTCAGTTTAATGTTAAAGGAGCAGTATCAACAGATATTAAGCAAAAAGTCTACTGATACTGAAATGAGAAGTAATTGGCATGTAGTTTCAATGCAACTTTTAGTCAGCAAAATGTACAATAGGGATAGGGACCATCAAAATAAAGTCTTACCTGAAATTCTGAATTTATATTTTACATTGAGCAGTTCTTATTTTTTATATATTTCTGTATTTATATATTCATTTATTTTATAAATGTGAATTTGTCGTGTGACAGTTTTTCATTTCCAACTTTATTTATCACAGTTTTTATACTACACATATTCTCAGTTTGTTTCTTAAAATGGCAAAATACAAACCTGCAACTGCTCGTTTAGAATGCAAACGGGAAATTCATCCTTTAGTAATAGTCTTTAATACACATTTTGACTTCATATCTGTTATCCATTTGTCCAACTTTTGTTTCGTAAAGGGGTCTTGTTTCAGGAAAACATTTTCACACTAAATTAACATTTATTACACTGACTGCAGTGTATTGATGTGAGATAAAATTGTTTTAAAATCACCGTCTGTTATCTTATAATCCATAACAGTGTCCTAGAAAGATAAACACATACAGTACTATCGCTCTTAAACTAATTGGTACATGGTATATAAAAGAGGCACAACTTGGCAGCATAGTTTGTATGAAATGGCTCTGTGATGGTAATTGGATCACCTAATTAAATAATGGTATATTAAATATATATTTGTGCCAGTTAACATCTCAGTTCCCCATATGGTTTCCATTTGGTACATTTTTGGAAATCAAGGTACCCAAAACATAGCTTACCTGAATGTTGCAGGAAGAAAAACACTTCGCCCAAGTTCACTTGCATGGATGCTACGATATGTTAGCAAATTTGTATCAGTTGTTATTTGGGGATCAAAAGTCGATTACAAAGTTTGGATTCAAATCCATCAAGAAGAATTGTCATTCTGCTGACTCTTCTTTTCAGTTTAAAAGAACCAAACGATAATTCCACTCTCTCTCTCTCTCTCTCTCTCTCTCTCTTCAATTCAATTAAATTCACCATTATTTCTATAGCGCTTTTACAATGTAGATTGTGTCAAAGCAGCTTCACATAGAAGACCATAGTAAATTGAAACAGTGTCAGTTCAGTTTCAGTGTTGAAGTTCAGTTTAGTTCAGTTCAGTGTGGTTTAATATACACTGCTGAGAGTCCAAACACTGAAGAGCAAATCCATCGATGCGCAGCTCCACAAGTCCCAAACCAAGCAAGCCAGTGGCGAAAGTGCCGAGGAAAAACTTTACCAATTGGCAAAAGAGAAGAATTAAAAAACCTTGAGAGAAATCAGGCTCAGTTGGGCACGACCATTTCTCCTATGGTCAAACGTCTTCTGCAGAGCTGCTGTCTAGGCAGCGGAGGCTGGAGAGCGCTGGACGTCCATCGTGGAGAAGCTGCAGGTGGGAGAAGTCACCGGTTGGTGTACAGGCTGTCTCTTAAGGATTAATGCGAGGACTCGACTGTCACTGGGGTCTTACAAGGATCAGTCTCAGGCTCTTCACTCCTCCATAAACACCACAGCAGCTGCTCAGGATACGGCCTGGTCCAGGATTATGGAAACCTCAGGAATAATGAAAAAAAAAAAAAAGACATAACATAAGCGCAAATGCCGTTCAAATTATAATGTCTATAGGGAAGTGTTCCCGCTCTCTTGCTAATAATGATCAGATACAGCTTTATAACAGCTGGTTATGGTATGCCATGCTGAGCTATCTAAATCAGGGATGTCAAACTCATTTTAGCTCAGGTCACATGAAGTAAAATCTGTTCACAAGTGGGCCGAACTGGTAAAATCAAGGTATGCAGTATGCAACTTAAAAACAAGCGATGTATGTGAAGCTATGATGTGAAGATAGGTGGGGAGAGAGGAGTGTGCAACATATTTATAAAACAGGGGGCAGGAGGGGGGTGAGATGCGCGATTTCAAGGAAATTATCATTTGCTTGCGGGTATTCGGTAGAGGTGTGAACCTATACTGGTCTCACGGTTCGGTTCGGTTACGATTATCATGCCATCGATTCGGTTCAATTCGATATCACGGTGCATTGACGATGCTTTCCATATACAGTGTTATATTTTAGGGGGGAGGCTATAACATGCTGTCTGTATAAAAACACAGACACACAGCACCACACTGTCTCTCATTCAAACACATTCAAAAACATAGCATCAAACAAACAAACACACACAAACACACACACTTAAGCTCTCGCAACAGAGAGAGCTCGCGCTGAGCGGAGCAGAAAAAAGAAAAAAAAGAAAAAAGAAAAAAACACTTTTCCGACGGTCCCTTACTGAGAGCTCCTCTCAGCGCGAGCTCTGCCGGCTAAAGTAAACGCAGACTGCGAGGGCTTAAACGGAGCAGTGCTCGTAATGTCGAGCGAAAAAAAGAAAGACAGCTGTGAAACATAACCAGCTTTGTCTTTCTGTAGGAAACACATTTTAGATCTTTTTAGGGTAAGAGGTTTTTGAGTTATTGCCGTCTGTAACTGAATGTGTGTCAGGAAAATCGAAAACAAAACCAACTGAAGCGCGCTCATTTCTGGCGCCCTCCTGGATGTACACCGCCCTTAGCATTTGCCTACGGTGCCTATGACACGGGCCGGCCCTGAGTTGGCTGAGTGTTGTAAATACTCGCGCTCACCTCCCTCACGACAGAGCGCATAGGAGATAAATGACGTCAGTACATAATAACCGGTTATGATTATTACTGAATCGATACCGATTTGTCCGCATCTGCATCGCGGTGCACCGAAGAAACAATTAATTTTGACACCCCTAGTATTCGGGAGTCTTTATGAATATGCGGGAGATTCCCGGAACTGACTCGTGATATCTGGCATCTTTTAGTTATCACAAGCGCATCAATATCAGGCGTCACGTCCTGAGTGGCAGCCATTGTGCATTTGTTTTTTATTTATGCTCATTACGAAGAAAATTTGCTCACAAAGATATGTGGTTCCAAACATAGTGGCTAATTTGAATGAATTCGTACGATCTCATTCGTACAATTTAGTATGATTTGCTTATCCATCAATGGCGGTTGGGTTAGGGGTGTGGTTGGGTGCCACGCTTCCTTTTTAAAAAGGTACATTTTCATAAGACTAAACTCGTACAAATTAGCCACTAAACTGACAAAATGTACAATAGTTATGTTTCCTCGTGAGAAAACCTCAGTGTGTTATGACGGGGTATAGATGTGGTCTTTCTCTGTGAGAAGGCTGTCAAACTGACGCTGATTCAGGCTTCTGGATCGGATGAAATTAAAAATTTGCTGTCTGCCATCCAGTGGACACAATTAGAACAGCAGTTTCTTTTATTGAAAATTTGCAGCTCTTTTTTTAGACTTTACAGAATCATTTTTCGGGGTTGCATTAAACTCATTTAAACAGCCCGCGGGCTACGTTTGACATCCTTGATCTAAATAATGCACTATTACCATGTGAACATAATTATTAGTTTTCAGTGATCTTTAATCGAAATCAAACTGTTTGCTTTCACTCTAGAACAGAAATCCGAAGGACACAAATAAACCCCGCCCCCTACTTAATATTCTGTTTCATTTTGAAATATATCATCATGCTGAAATAAAAGTCTGCAGCAATTTTTGGTTCACACAGACTTTATTCCAGCTTAAGTTAACATAAGGATGGCACAGTGGCTCACTGGTTAGCACAGTCATCTCACAGCAAGAAGGTCACTGGTTCAAGTCCTGGCTAGGCCAGTTGGCATTTCTGTGTGGAGTTTGAATGTTCTCCCCATGTTCAAGTGGTTTTCCTCCAGGTGCTCTGGTTTTCCCCACAACTCAAAGACATGACTCTAGGTGAATTGGATGAACTAAATTCGCCATAGTATATGAGTAGGTGTGTGAATATAAAAGTGTATGGGTGTTTCCCAGTACTGGGTTGCTGCTGGAAGGGCATCTGCTACGTAAAACATATGCTGGAATAGTTGGTGGTTCATTCCGCTGTGGTGACCCCTGATAAATAAGGGACTAAGCCTTACTTGTCAGAAAAGTTTTAAACCTAATGCACACAAAGACATTGATGCACACATGGAGTTAGTTCTACTTGCTGTTATAGTCTACATGCTGTATGCATAATGACAATTATAGTCCACAACAGAAGTTTTGAGCTCCACTCTGAATTCATGTAAAGATAACAGATGTGTGACAGAAGGGATTTATTTTATTTTTGTTTCAGGAAAAGTCTACTTTATTTTTCTTTTTCATAGACAAAACATTGCTGAAAGCCTGCTATTGTTTTATCATGCTTTGTGCACATGCATTTTAGCATGATAAAGTGCAGCGGCATAGAGACTCAGTGGTTAGTACTATCGCCTTACAGCAAGAAGGTTGCTGGTTCGAGTCTCAGCTGTGTGTATTTTCCCCACGCTTGTGTGGGTTTCCTCCGGTTTCCCCCCACAGTCCGAAGGCATGCAATTGAATGAACTACATAGGCCGTCCGTGAATGTGAGATTGTAGGGGTGTTTCCCAGTACGGGGTTATGGCCGTAAGGGCATCCGCTGTGTAAAACATATGCTAGAACAATTGGTGGTTCATTCTGCTGTGGCAACTTCTGATAAATCAGAGACTAAGCCAAAGGAAAATAAATTAATGATTGTTAGTGCAGAATTGATGCTGTTAAGTTACTTGACTGAACTTTCTTTTAGCTTATTTAATACTGGGCTGGTTTAAAATAAAGAATCGTGTAAAGAATCTCAAAAACAAAGAGGAATTGATTCTCAGAATCGATTAAAGGATTAGAAATTGGAATTATTTTTTTCAAAATGTTGGAATCAAACGGTCCGTCTTAGCCCCAATCCTAATTGCTCTTTAGCCTTTCAATTTTCCCTTAGGGTTGTCTTGAATCTCTTATGGCGAAATGGTTAGAGTGAAATGCCAGATAGCAAGATTTTTTTTTCATAAGTGAGCAAGGAGAACCCAACATGCAAAAAAAGGCATTACTAGGGATTTTTGCTATAGACAAACATAATGCCGTTCATGTTTTGCGGTCAAGCTCACAACTGTAAAACAAATCTGTTATTTTACGTTTCTTTTCTGGCAGCCAAGGTTCCAAAAAAAAAAAAGTTAAATAACGGCAGTTAAATTACAGACATTTACTGTAAAATAACAAAAGGTAAATTACAGAAATTTACTGGAAATTTAAATGTGAGGAAATTTCTTTAATTTAAAGTCTGCTATTTTATGGTAAATGTCTGTAATTCAACTGCCGTCATTTTACATTTTTTTGCGATACCCTAGCTGCTGGGCGAGGCAGTGGTGCAGTAGGTAGTGCTGTCGCCTCACAGCAAGAAGGTCGCTGGTTCGAACTTCGGCTCAGTTGGCGTTTCTGTTTGCATGTTCTCCCTGCCTTCGCGTAGGTTTCCTCCGGGTGCTTCGGTTTCCTCCGGGTGCTCCGGTTTCCCCCACAGTCCAAAGACATGCGGTACAGGTGAATTGGGTAGGCTAAATTGTTCGTAATGTGTGAGTATGTGTGTGTATGTTTCCCAGAGATGGGTTGCGGCTGGAAGGGCATCCGCTGCATAAAAAATTGCTGGATAAGTTGGTGGTTCATTCTGCTGTGGCGACCCTGGATTAAAAAAAGAGACTAAGCCGACAAGAAAATGAATGAATGAAAACCCTAGCTGCTGGAAAAAAACATAAAATAATGGATTTTTTTTTTACAGTGTTTCAAAGAAACTTTTTGACAGCACGTCTGGTATAACGTTAATATTGTTGTCTTGTAGTTACATCCATGAGCACTGTGTAAATAATGATGATACTGTTTTGTACTTAGTGCAACATAATCCACCTGTTGTATGTTTTGTATGAAACAGGGATGTGTGAGGAAACCCTGAGGCTGATTTTTGAGCTGAAAATAAAAAAAGCGTTTTCTAAAGTCCAAACACAGTGCAAAAAAACTTTGCAAATAAGCAATATATTAAACATTAAGGGCAATTTGTACTTTGAGTAAATGCGATCAGGCCAGCGAAGCTTTCACGCAATCATACCCTACATACCCTTCACAATAAGCCGATTTTCCACTGCACACGACAAATGACAGACAGGAAGTCATTCATTTCCAAAGAAGTTCCGTTCATCTCTGTATGTGGAAAATTCGGATTCGATTTGAGCTGCGGATACATTGAAAGATGTAAACTCCTGCCACTAGACCGTATGAGAATGGATACCTGATGTGATATGCGAGTTTCTAACTGTAAAACCCAACAGTCAACTTTATCAAATGAAATGAGTGTAGTTAACTCCATTTACTAAATTTGAAAAGAGTTTTGAACTCAGTGTTGAAGGTAATAAGTTAATAAAATACCTCATTACTTCAACTTAAATGGAGTAAGTTCACAGTACTCAAATAGATTTTTTTAACTCAAATGGTTTGTTGCAATCGGTTTCCTCAAACAGTTTTGAGTTGCCTTAACTTATTGGGTTTTACAGTACTCAGTAGGTTTGAGTTTTCTTCATTTATTGGGTTTTCCTGTGATCAAATTGCTTCGTGTACTCAAATGGATTAAGTTCACAGTACTCATTAGGATTAATTTTTGAACTTAAAAGGTTTGTTGCAATTGGTTTCCTCAAATAGTTTGAGTTACCTTAACTTTTCGGGTTTTACAGTGTAGTATTCATTCATTCATTCAACCATGGTGAACACACAGAGATTAAAGGCTCTTACTTTTGCACTACTTTATTTCGAACACTGCAAGAATCAGCTTCTCTCCCATGGAGCACGACAAAACTGAAAATTCTGTGCGACTGCCACAAGGAAGTGTATTCCGACAGTCAAGTTTGAATGTCGTATGCACTGGAAAGGCGGCTATACCCTGACAGGTACCTCTAAAAAAAAATGTTAAAATGACGCAGAGCACAAAATCAAATTGGTCAGTTTGATAGCAGCGACAAATATGGGTGAGTCCTGTTGTGAAGCTCTGGATAGACAGGCTTACTTTTGTTTTGTGTTTATTTTATAATTAAAGTTGTTGAACGGGCTGTCGTTTCGCAAGTTTATAAGTTAGAGCAAAATATATAGAATACAGAAGTAAAATGCTCAATATGCCATTGGCTGCATGCAAGGTATGTCCTATGCGTTGTGGATAAGTAGTGGTGCCTAATTTCTAAGGTGAAGAATAATATTATAGGATGGAAATTGAATTGAATTGGTATTCAATGGAATTGAATATACCATAATATTCAATTCATGTTTATTTATATAGCGCTTTTTCACTGTAGATTGTGTCAAAGCAGCTTAACATAAAAGTTCTAATCAATTGAAACTGTGGAAGTTCACAGTTTTCCTCCTCATTTAAGTCTTCTTAAAGTTTCCCAGGTGAATAAAAAATAATTTGGCACAAGTGAAATCATTATATATTAGTAGCAAGGGCGTAGAATTGGCATGAACGGAGGGGACGTGTCCCCACCAATATGCCCAATTACTGAAATGTCCCTACCAATAATTTAATTGACCCGTAGTAACCTACAAGTGCATAAAGTCAAGTTCGCTATGAGTTCACTGTAATACTATTAACAAATTAATTGAAATTTGGGGGAAAAATGTATTGAATCACACACCTCTTTAAATATCTCTAAATTGATACCTTCTTAAAGCCAGACTGCAGTAAAATCATGTAAATTGACTTTTGCAGCAAGGGATGTGATTGTTCTTTGTATTATTGAGTATTTATTTTATATTATTAAGTACTTCATTCATGTTTTTTAAAGCTCAAAGCAAAATTTGTGCTGTTTAATGCAGCTTTAAGTATATCTGTCCTCACCAATGACGAGAGCACATCAACGCCCTTGATTAGTATTAGTTTGAAAACTATAAGATCTGGTAACCAATATAGGCTAACAGTGGATGCGAATTTGAAGAAGTGAATGATAACACGGCCTGCCAGATCTGCGTGAGGTGCAAGCGGTGTCTGTTGTCCCTCTATCGGGGAACTCGTAGAAATGCAGACATCTCCAAAGCGTCTGGTTAACAAGACTGAATAATGTGAAACGGGACATGCGCTGCACAGCTGTGTGAGTGTGTTTGTGTGTGGCTGCAGATGTCACTGCATTGATCGAAAGCCACACAGAACTGTCTTACTGAACAGAAACAGCCATCGGCTATTGAATAATGGCGAACATGCGCATGATCAGTTGCTTTTAATTCTTTGTTTGAACACTAAACGCTTTAAAGGTTACACATGAGTGTGTTGTTTTGCACGAGTCTCTAAATATGGTAGCCATAAAGAAAGTGTTTTTACCTTGTAGCGTTATGGAGAGACGTGATGAATCGCTCGACTTGATGTTGGATTTAGAGACATCTGCTGGTGAACGGTGGAAATGCACAACCATTTTATTCCTTCTCAGGAAGATGTTGTCTTTTGAGGGTAAATCTTTAAGAAAGCTTAAATGAAGAGGAAAAGTATGAATTTTTAATCAAATGTGACTTTAAGAGATTTTAATGCTGCTGTTTGAGTCTTGGAATAAACACAAAGCGTGATGTGTGTGTTTCCTGGGCGCGGGTCAGCTGACCTCAAGCGGAACCAATCAGATTTTGGCTGTCAGGAAGACAAACCGAGATCTGCGCGAGTCTGAAGTTTACATGTGTTCACGCAACATTCATACATGAATACCGAGGTAAGACTGCTTTCCAAATCATTCATACACTTTACATTTTATGATCAATAATGTGCTGAGCGAAAATACGAAACTATTTACGTTTACGCTAGCGATAATGATTTCAATGAAGTTGAATGTCCTGAGCTTTTACAAACTGTCGATTTGTGCTGTGATGTTTATTTAACGTTGCTCGTTAATCAGGTGTCGGTGCTGTACTTTGCCAAAAGTGCCGAATTAACGGGACTTAAAGCGGAGATTATTACCGTTCCTTCAAACATATCGTCTGTGCAGCTCTGGCAGGATTTGGAGAACAGACACCCAAGGTGAATTATTAATAAACTACATTTATATTTGTGTTCAGATGATGTTTAATGCTACATTGCGATGAAATTAACGCTGTTAAACTAGAAAGCTCTCTTTAAATGAATAAAAAGGATCATGTGATCTGATAGTTCATTTAACCGCAGTCAAGTGAGCCGCCACATAAGAACAACCGGTCAAGCTAGCCACCTCCAGTATTTTAATGCACTTCTGTTTGAGGAATTACGGTACAGAAGCTAGAGCAGTCAAAAACCTCACAAAGACATATATTTCAGCGGTTATTGGCCAAATGTGTCTAGTAAAAAGAAAACATGCATTCATTAAATCATAAATGTACCTTTTAAAATAAATATGAAAATATAGAACATTGAAATACATTTATTGCAGAGTTTTTTTTGAAGTTTTGCAAAAGTCTGCCATAATAATTTAACACTGATTGAATTCATGCTTTTTCACTGATATTAATAATTTCTTTAGACTTGACATTACATTTATGTCAATTTACAAGGCAAAAACAAAATGAAGTCTGCAAAAAACACCTGTTTTTTACTGCTATTGCTGAGAATTCTGCCATAGTTGACATAAAATATTCAATTAATTCTATTTCAGGATGACCTTGAATCAATTTCCATGCCAAAGGTGATTGGCATTTGCAGCTGAATATGGTAGAAAAATAAAGGCAAAGTCTGCAAGAATACATCACTGATCATTTTCTGTTTTTTATACATGCACTAATAAAATAATAAAATGACAAGACATTTCAATAAATTCTAATTCAGGATGACCTTGATTCTTTCCATGGGAAATTTTATTGGCATTTACAGCTGAATATGGCAGAAAAATAAAGTGTGGAGAAGTACATTACATCACTGATTTTTTTTCTTGCTTTTGAGTTGACATGAAATATTCAATGAACTCTGAATCAGGATGGCCTTGACTCTTTACACACCAACTTTCATATAGAATTACTGCTGAATTTGGCAGAAAAATGGAGACAAAGCAAAAAAATTACATCACATCATCTTCTGCTTTATTTACCTACACTATTGAAATTCTGTTAGAGTTGACAAAAAATGTCTAATCAATTCTAATTCAGTATGCCCCTGACTCTCCCCATGCCAACATTCTTAATGATTTACTGCTGAATTTGGCAGAAAAATAAAGATAAAGTATGGAGAAGTACATTACATCACTGATCATTTCTTGCATTTTCTACTGCTATAATTAAAAATTCTTCAAAGTTGACATGAAATATTCAATAAATTCTCATTTAGGAGGACACTGACTCTTTACATACCAACTTTCACATAGAAATACTGCTGAATTTGGCAGAAAAATAAGGACAAAGTCTGTAAAAATATTACATCACTGATCATTTCTTGCATTTTCTACTGCTATAATTAAAAATTCTTCAGAGTTGACATGAAATAATTAATAAATTCTCATTTAGGAGGACACTGACTCTTTACATACCAACTTTCACATAGAAATACTGCTGAATTTGGCAGAAAAATAAAGATCAAGTATAGAGTAGTACATTACATCACTGATCATTTCTTGCTTTTTCAAGTCATATAATTAAAAATTCTTCAGAGTTGACATAAAATAATTAATAAATTCTCATTTAGAAGGACACTGACTCTTTACATACCAACTTTCACATAGAAATACTGCTGAATTTGGCAAAAAAGATGAGACAAAGTCTGCAAAAAAATTACATCACTGATCATTTCTTGCATTTTCTACTGCTATAATTAAAAATTCTTCAGAGTTGACATGAAATAATTAATAAATTCTCATTTAGGAGGACACTGACTCTTTACATACCAACTTTCACATAGAAATACTGCTGAATTTGGCAGAAAAGATGAGACAAAGTCTGCAAAAAAATTACATCACTGATCATTTCTTGCATTTTCTACTGCTATAATTAAAAATTCTTCAGAGTTGACATGAAATAAATAATAAATTCTCATTTAGGAGGACACTGACTCTTTACATACCAACTTTCATATAGAAATACTGCTGAATTTGGCAGAAAAATGGAGACAAATTCTGCCAAAAAAATTACATCACTGATCCTTTCTTGCTTTTTCTACGGCTATAACTAAAATTCCTTCAGAGTTGACATGAAATATTCAATAAATTCTCATTTAGGAGGACACTGACTCTTTACATACCAACTTTCATATAGAAATACTGCTGAATTTGGCAGAAAAATAAGAACAAAGTATAGAGTAGTACATTACATCACTGTTCATTTCTTGCTTTTTCAAGTCATATAATCAAAAATTCTTCAAAGTTGACATGAAATAGTCAATAAATTCTCATTTAGGAGGACACTGACTCTTTACATACCAACTTTCATATAGAAATACTGCTAAATTTGGCAGAAAAATGGAGACAAATTCTGCCAAAAAAATTACATCACTGATCCTTTCTTGCTTTTTCTACTGCTATAACTAAAATTCCTTCGGAGTTGACATGAAATATTCAATAAATTCAATAAAGAATAAAGAATAAAAATTCAATAAAGAAATACTGCTGAATTTGGCAGAAAAATAAAGATAAAATATGCAAAAGTACATTATATCACTGATCATTTCTTGCTTTTCTACTGCTATTACAGTCGACAGAAAATAATAAATAAATTCTCATTTAGTATGAAACTGACTCTTTACATATTAACTCTAGGCTATACAACTGAATTTGGCAGAAAATTAAACATAAAAATCTGCAATAATGCATTTCTGACCGTTTCCTGCTTGTCTACTGCTATTTATTGAAATTCTCTCAGTTGGCAAGAACTGTTCAACAATTTATTCTTCAAAATGACCTTGACTGCCAACATGCATCACTGATTATAACAGATTTTTTTCTTATGGCTTTTTATGCTTTGGCGTTAACATGATGTTTTTGATAAATACTCTTAAAAATAAGATTCTGTCTATTTTAAGTTTCAGACGGTTTTATGGTGAACATTTTATATAAAGTATCTTAAAATACATTACAACACACCTAATTTCATATTCTTTATTCAATTATTTTCTTTTCAGCTTAGTCACTTTATTAATACAGGGTCGCCACAGTGGAATGTACCGCCAACTTATCCATCACGTTTTACACAGTGGATGAACTTCCAGCTGCAACCCATCACTGGGAAACACCCATACACATCCAATCACACATACACTATGGCCAATTTAGCTTACTCAATTCCCCTATAGCAGGTCTTTGGACTTGTGGGAGAAACTGCAGCATCCTGAAGAAATCCACAAGGACAAGGGGAGAACACGCAAACTCCACACAGAAATGCCAATTGACCCAGCTGAGGTTTGAACCAGCGACCTTCTTGCTGTGAAGTAATCATGCAACCCACTGCGCCACCTTACGCCCTAGTCTACAATTATTTTTTTTATTCAATTTCATTTTTTGCAATATGAGTTGCATGAGGACATTTGAGGACAAACTAATAGCTTATTTGCTTACAATTGTTCATCTTTTTCTTAGCCTACTTAATTTACATTGAAAGATATGTCCTTTCTGTGGCGACCCGATTAGTCAGGGACTACGTAAAATGAATGAATGAATGAATGATGTTTACTTTCTTTTTATAATATTATTAAGAATCTTCCATATTTTTGTATATTGTTAACAAAATAAAAACCACTTACAATAACATTTACTTTTATATAGCCAGGATACAAATGATTTATTTATTGTCTAAAAAATTACATTTGGTTTCAGAAATTAAATTTAACAAAAGTGATTACTTTTATTTTTTAAAAATTACTTTTAACATTATACTCAAAACACTTTGGAAATTGTGCATATAGGCCTAAAAAAAGCAACGTAGGCTATAGCCTACTGTTTAAATTAAAAACATTCTGAAGACAAATTTTCACAAGCTTCAGAAAACTTTTTCAACTTGTAAATCATAGTAAATGATTTTGGCCTAATGACTGAACCTGCGTTTTAAGTTGGTTAACATTGGTTTTGGATAAATCTTTTTTCCTTCTGCACAATGTTCTCTTGCACACTTTATTTTTCTAAAAAAAAATCAGCTGTAAATGCTATAAATTTAAATCTAAATAAAAAAATGCCATGGAAAGAGTCAATGTCATCCTCATTTAGAATTTATTAATTATTTCATGTCAACTCTGAAGGAATTTTAGTTATAGCAGTAGAAAAAGCAAGAAATGATCAGTGATGTAATTTTTTTGGTAGACTTTGTCTCCATTTTTCTGCCAAATTCAGCAGTATTTCTATATGAAAGTTGGTATGTAAAGAGTCAGTGTCCTCCTAAATGAGAATTTATTGATTATTTCTTGTCAACTGTGAAGGAATTTTAATTACAGCACTAAAAAAAACAGGAAATGATCAGTGATGTAATATTTTTACAGACTTTGTCCTAATTTTCCTGCCAAATTCAGCAGTATTTCTATGGGAAAGTTGGTATGTAAAGAGTCAGTGTCCTCCTAAATGAGAATTTATTGAATATTTCATGTCAACTCTGAAGGAATTTTAGTTATAGCAGTCGAAAAAGCAAGAAAGGATCAGTGATGTAATTTTTTTGGCAGACTTTGTCTCCATTTTTCTGCCAAATTCAGCAGTATTTCTATATGAAAGTTGGTATGTAAAGAGTCAGTGTCCTCCTAAATGAGAATTTATTGAATATTTCATGTAAACTTTGAAGAATTTTTAATTATATGACTTGAAAAAGCAAGAAATAATCAGTGATGTAATGTACTACTCTATACTTGATCTTTATTTTTCTGCCAAATTCAGCAGTATTTCTATGTGAAAGTTGGTATGTAAAGAGTCAGTGTCCTCCTAAATGAGAATTTATTGAATATTTCATGTCAACTCTGAAGAATTTTTAATTATATGACTTGAAAAAGCAAGAAATGATCAGTGATGTAATGTACTACTCTATACTTTGTCCTTATTTTTCTGCCAAATTCAGCAGTATTTCTATGTGAAAGTTGGTATGTAAAGAGTCAGTGTCCTCCTAAATGAGAATTTATTGAATATTTCATGTCAACTCTGAAGAATTTTTAATTATATGACTTGAAAAAGCAAGAAATGATCAGTGATGTAATGTACTACTCTATACTTTGTCCTTATTTTTCTGCCAAATTCAGCAGTATTTCTATATGAAAGTTGGTATGTAAAGAGTCAGTGTCCTCCTAAATGAGAATTTATTATTTATTTCATGTCAACTCTGAAGAATTTTTAATTATAGCAGTAGAAAATGCAAGAAATGATCAGTGATGTAATATTTTTACAGACTTTGTCCTTATTTTTCTGCCAAATTCAGCAGTATTTCTATGTGAAAGTTGGTATGTAAAGAGTCAGTGTCCTCCTAAATGAGAATTTATTGAATATTTCATGTCAACTTTGAAGAATTTTTAATTATATGACTTGAAAAAGCAAGAAATGATCAGTGATGTAATGTACTACTCTATACTTTGTCCTTATTTTTCTGCCAAATTCAGCAGTATTTCTATGTGAAAGTTGGTATGTAAAGAGTCAGTGTCCTCCTAAATGAGAATTTATTGAATATTTCATGTCAACTCTGAAGAATTTTTAATTATAGCAGTAGAAAATGCAAGAAATGATCAGTGATGTAATTTTTTTGCAGACTTTGTCTCATCTTTTTTGCCAAATTCAGCAGTATTTCTATGTGAAAGTTGGTATGTAAAGAGTCAGTGTCCTTCTAAATGAGAATTTATTAATTATTTCATGTCAACTTTGAAGAATTTTTAATTATAGCAGTAGAAAATGCAAGAAATGATCAGTGATGTAATGTACTTCTCCATACTTTATCTTTATTTTTCTGCCAAATTCAGCAGTAAATCATTAAGAATGTTGGCATGGGGAGAGTCAGGGGCATACTGAATTAGAATTGATTAGACATTTTTTGTCAACTCTAACAGAATTTCAATAGTGTAGGTAAATAAAGCAGAAGATGATGTGATGTAATTTTTTTGCTTTGTCTCCATTTTTCTGCCAAATTCAGCAGTAATTCTATATGAAAGTTGGTGTGTAAAGAGTCAAGGCCATCCTGATTCAGAGTTCATTGAATATTTCATGTCAACTCAAAAGCAAGAAAAAAAATCAGTGATGTAATGTACTTCTCCACACTTTATTTTTCTGCCATATTCAGCTGTAAATGCCAATAAAATTTCCCATGGAAAGAATCAAGGTCATCCTGAATTAGAATTTATTGAAATGTCTTGTCATTTTATTATTTTATTAGTGCATGTATAAAAAAACAGAAAATGATCAGTGATGTATTCTTGCAGACTTTGCCTTTATTTTTCTACCATATTCAGCTGCAAATGCCAATCACCTTTGGCATGGAAATTGATTCAAGGTCATCCTGAAATAGAATTAATTGAATATTTCATGTCAACTATGGCAGAATTCTCAGCAATAGCAGTAAAAAACAGGTGTTTTTTGCAGACTTCATTTTGTTTTTGCCTTGTAAATTGACATAAATGTAATGTCAAGTCTAAAGAAATTATTAATATCAGTGAAAAAAGCATGAATTCAATCAGTGTTAAATTATTATGGCAGACTTTTGCAAAACTTCAAAAAACTCTGCAATAAATGTATTTCAATGTTCTATATTTTCATATTTATTTTAAAAGGTACATTTATGATTTAATGAATGCATGTTTTCTTTTTACTAGACACATTTGGCCAATAACCGCTGAAATATATGTCTTTGTAATGTTTTTGACTGCTCTAGCTTCTGTACCGTAATTCCTCAAACAGAAGTGCATTAAAATACTGGAGGTGGCTAGCTTGACCGGTTGTTCTTATGTGGCGGCTCACTTGACTGCGGTTTCATTTAGGCGTCACGCATGAGTCTAGTTAACTGAAAATAATGATCGTTATTATTACTTTTCTCATGACAAACCAAACATAACTAAGAATTTAAAGGCAATTTATTTATTTTATTGGGAAATATTATATTCACAAATGTTCATTTTCTTCATCATTACCGAATGTGCAGAATTTTCTTTGTGACTTGTTTAATTACTACTTTACAAAATGTTTACAGCAAAAAAAGTGTAAAATCTGTGAAATTTCATAAGGATTTTGTAAATATTATTTAATTTGATAGTTTGCCTCTGTACATTGTTTCTTTATTATTATTTAATTTATTTATATATAATTTTCCTTGTTTATTATAGTACTTGATGCCATCTTATGGTTCATATGATTGTATTGTAAAATACAATAAAATGTTTGCTATTTAATGCACACTTATTATTGCATAAATTGCATATTTATTTATTATTCCGTGCATGTTTACCGATAAATAATTGAGAGCTTTATAAATGTATTTTTTTATTATAATAATTAATCTTTGTTGTTACTTGAGAACAAACATATTTGCATATACATATATTTTTTTATTGTTTATTGTATTTTCTTTGAAAACTATGAATCAGAAATAATGATTTTATTAAGCCAAAAGACAAATAATTATGAACATTTAAAATGGTTGTTTTTACACATTGTTCTATCCATCCATCCATCCATCCATCCATCCATCCATCCATCCATCCATCCATCCATCCATCCATCCATCCAATCGTATTTAAATAGTGTTTTATTTGTCCATTAGTTGTATTATATGTATTAGTTAATGTATAAATTATAAATATGTTTTATATATTATTTGTTTATATAGTATTAATAAATATGGGATTTGTGTGTAAATTTGAATAATAGTGAGCAACGCATAAATATAATTTGCTGAAAAATTCTATCAATTCCTTTATGAATAATAATTCTATTAATTGTTGTTTTTTATGTAATAAATCTGGATATTTTTTTTAATTCATAAATTAGATCAAGTATCTGTATTTGATCTGAATCAAATAAAAAAAAATACAAATTAAGACCTTTTCTTTTTCTTACCGATTTTGTTTGTAAAATTTAATTTTATGTTTATACATCTCTCCATTACATACCATGCTTACCATTTATTACTGAAATGTGGTGTGTCGTTTTCAGGCTCTCTGTGCTGCGGGGTAAGGTGGTTCTGGCTGTGCGTCAGGAGTTTGTGTCTCTTTGTGAGCAGCCGCTAAGCCTCAGGGACGGAGACGAGCTGGCCATCATCCCGCCACTCAGTGGAGGATAAACTAACTCCAGAGGTGGCCAGCAAATCTCACACCTGTTTGATTTTACTTTGCTACATAGTAGTGTAGGCTGTTGATGGTGTCACCAGCACCTGATTTAATTTTATATTAAAAGTTAATCTACAGCTTTTACCCCTAGGAGGTTTTTTATAAATAATAAATACAGAAACAAGTGGTACACAATTTTTTAAAACATGAACATTATTTATGGCTACAAGTTTGTTGATTTGTTTGAATATTTGGTGGCTTTTTAAAAATTATTATAAATTGCTAATGATTTTAAGTAGTAAAAATTTACATCTTTAACACAACATTTAATGCTTGATATATACAGTTGAAGTCACAGTGATTAGCCCTTCTGTGAATATCTTTGATTTCTTTTTTTTATTATTTTCCAAATGATGTTTAACAGAGCAAGGAATTTTTCACAGTATTTCCTATAGTATTTTTTTCTTATGGAGAAATTCTTATTTTTTTGTATTTCAACCACAATAAAAGCAGTTTTACATAAAAAAAAACTATTTTAACGTCAATATTATTAACCCCTGAAGCAATATTTTTAAGATTTTCTACAGAACAAAAGCACTGTTATTCTATAATTTGCATAATTACCCTAACTCGCCTAATTAACCTTGCTAAGCCTTTAAATGTCTCTTTAAGCTGAATACTAGGATCTTAAAAAAATATATATCTAGTAAAATATTATGTGCTGTCATCACGGCAAAGATAAACAAAATCAGTTATTAGAACTATTTATATGTTTAGAAATGTGTCTTCTTTCCGTTAAACAGAAATTTGGGAAATAAATATACAGGGGGCTAATAAGTCAGGAGAGCAAATGATTCTAAATTTATATCTTAGCTCTATGCATGTAATATTAATAATTGGACATTAAAAATTTAACATTTTATTGGCTCTGTTTTGTTCTTTGCATACTGAAAAATAGTTTTTATCTAATCTAATAATGCAAGTTATGTCTATTAGAAATGCATATTTGAGAGTAGCTTGAGTTCAGAGTAACTGGAGTTAAGATAAAGATTCAAATTTATTTTCATTAACAAAACAGTAGCATCTGTAAAAAAACAGCCTCATCTGTTGTACATTTATACAGTAGATCATCATCCAACAACCTCACTGCTGACACCCCCCTTTAAAAGAAATCTCTAAAGAACACAAATGCAGTATATAAGACTTATCAAAAATATTGTTATTATTACATTGCACATTTAATAAATGAATAACAATTTAAATATTCCACATTTCTGCCAATTTGTTCCTGTTAGTGTTGCTACAGCAAAACTATAGAATAATCTGATGAGTTGTGGGAGGAAATAAAAGCTTTTGATCATCGTTGCATAATATTTCAGATCTTCTTTACCTTATTGTTGTGGAGATTTGCTGCACTGTTTCATTTGGCTTTAAACTAGTTTAATTTGGGGTTTGCATTCACTCTAATTCTCAGAGTGCTGTCTTTGCTGTTGAATCATGCCGATAAACAGTTTGTGTGATGCACAGTTCAAATAAATAGCACTGTTTTGTTTCAATTTGGTGCATTCGGCGATATCTCTTGTACACAACAGAATATCATTGCTTATCAGTTTACGATCTATAGCATCTTATACTCACACTAGCTGGAAAGATAGTGGCAAAATGCATTATATTATATTATATTATATTATATTATATTATATTATATTATATTATATTATATTATATTATAATATATATTTGCTTTTTGTTGGGGCAGTGTGCTTTTTGTTCAGTGGCGCAGTAGATAGTGCTGTCGCCTCACAGCAATAAGGTCACTGGTTCGAACCTCGGCTCAGTTGGCGTTTCTGTGTGGAGTTTGCATGTTCTCCCTGCCTTTGCGTGGGTTTCCTCCGGGTGCTCCGGTTTCCGCCACAGTCCAAAGACATGCGGTACAGGTGAATTGGGTAGGCTAAATTGTCCATAGTGTATGAGTGTGTGTGTGGATGTTTCCCAGAGATGGGTTGCGGCTGGAAGGGCATCAGCTGCGTAAAAACTGAAAAACTTCGACAAGAAAATGAATGAATGAATATTTGCTTTTTTTGTACAGGTATGGCTGCCGATGGGGGTCGAGATCTAATAACTCTCACCACTGACAAACTTTCTGCTGACAGAGTGTCTGAATCGGTTACATGTCCTTCCTGTGGTGCTGTTTCTCTGTTCATTGGTCAGTCTGTCCTACATTGCACTGTACATACACAGTTCAGTTAAATTACAAGTCATTTTTAACTTGTATTAAATTAAACAGATTTTAAACATCAAGGTAAATCTTGACAACATATGTTTTTGTTATTTTAACTTAAATTATCCTCACTTTAATTAAATGAGTAAATTACTGTATGTATCAGCTTACTGTACTTTAATATAATGCTTTAAGTGAGCTAATGTAATGTAAATTGATTTCACTCAACTTAAAATGTAATGCCTGTTTCACACCGCAAGCGTCAGCGGCGCGTGAGCAGAGCGTGAGCAGCGCGTGTGTTTTCGGCGTCTATGTTATCAGATTAGAGCTTTCATACCGCACGCAGCAGCAGCGTGTCAGAGCGAGGCGTGAGCAGAGCGTGAAGCAGCAGTGCAACGATAGTTTCGGCGCTGGGTCTATTTTTGACCCGCTGCTCATGCTCAATTAAAGTGACAGTGCATTGATAATGACCAAAACACATTGAATGACAGTAAAAAGTAGCAATTTTACCCAATAAATGCGTTAATAATGTCAAATGGTTTATATATAGTCATTCAAATGAACTTAAAACGATTAAAAATGGCAACAAACATTTATTTAGCCCCGAACTACAAAACCAAATGTAAAACAATTTTAGTATCAGTTTTGCTTAAGTTGCACACTAGTGTTGTAGGAGAGGGGAAATAGAATATTTACGGGATTTGTAGTCCATAGCGAAGTGTATTGTGGGTAGTGTAGTTCGACACGCATGCTGGATTATGTGAGCTCGCTGTGTTCTGTGCAGCTGAGCAGAGGAAGAAAGTTTTAATCGGCTTTGTTTTATGATCACTCGAGTTATTCCTACCGGGAGCTGTTTGCACTGTGAATCTGACAACACGAAAATAAGTAAAAGAATGGCATGCATTGGTTACTTTTGTCCGTCTCATCCTCTGCACGAGCATGAATTTATGAGCTGTTATTCTGCTGGACATCACTGAAGCGGAGAAATTAACACTAGTTTGATCATGTATAAATATCATTATAACTATATTGTATAAATATTATTATAACTAGGTCTACAGCAACCTGACAATCAAAAAACAAATGACATGATATCACAGGCGATTGTCCTCTGACTGTAGACACTTCTCATATAGCTTGAGAAGCATACAGTACTATTTGATCTATAATATTTGTAAAATAAACAATTGCAGGTTAAAGAAACAGCATAGGAGGGGCCTTGGTGCAAATGAAAAGTTTAAAAAGTGTATTTGTATATAGAGAGACATGGGTAACTAGATAGAATAGACAGAGATAGGCTGATCTCTGCAGCAGCTGTCGAAGAGCTGCGCGCTGCAGACGCAGCTGGTGTGAAAGGCAAACGCCTGCGTGCTGCTACTGCTCGACATACGCGCTGCGCACGCTCTGCTCACGCGCCGCTGACGCTTGCGGTGTGAAACAGGCGTAAGACATCAACTCAAATTTTGCAGTGTAACTGGTTTATTTCTTACATTTTCATTTAACTCAATTCATTTTTTGCAATGTAAATTGTAATAAAGCAGCTTAACATAGATGGAACACATAGTGTCGAGTCGATTATTATTATTTTTTTCCAGGTGCATATTAATTTATATGCTGTACATACTGTTCTCATGCAGGGACTACCAGAGATAATTTCGAGGGTAAGAAAGTGGTCCGGCTTGAATACGAGGCCTACGCTCCAATGGCAGAGTCTGAACTGAAGAAGATCTGCAGTCACATCAGGACAAAGTGGCCCAGTGTGAGACACATTAACATACAACACCGACTCGGGTGAGGAGCCATGCATGATGTCTGAGGTAGAGATGTCAACGAACAGTTAAATAAGGGATAATGTACATCTCGTCTGTTGTTCTAACAGAATTAACCCCGACACGCTTAAGCAGTCTTTGGGGCTTACTTTTAAATCTAACATATTGCAATCTTGCTTTAGTTCTTTCAAAATATAATTGACATGCTTGCATTTTCCAAGCGCACCTAGTTGAACACATCCCCAAGTTTTCAGAATGCCACAAGTGCACCGCAAGTCATGTGACAAGAACCAACAAATAAGCTTCAATACTTTGTATGGAATACACACATTTCATTATTGACAGTAGACTAATTAGATCAGACAAACACGCATCACCTAAACACTGCCGTGCTTTTAAATTTTCTCCATAAATAAAACTTGTATCAGATCTGCAGCAATGGTTTGTCATCTTCAGTGAAAACTGTTGATGGTTGCCTAGCAATAAAGGACGCCCCCAGGAGCGTAAGTGTGTTGAAAAATGGTAGAGTAAAGGCTGATTTATACTTCTGCGTCAAATGCCGGTGTATGCCACGGCGCTGACGCATAGCCCTTCGCCGTGGCTGTTGGCATCGCTGACGTGCACCTCTCAAAAAATGTAACTATACGTCACAACGACGCGTAGCGCAAGCTCTGTGATTGGTCGGCTTGACCGAGAGCTGTGCGAGCGGCGCTAGCCCAATGTAACGATTGTTTACAAGTGTGGAGTCCCGTGAAGGAGCTCCGGATGGAAAGTTTTGTGTTTACCTTATAGTTAAAGTTCTTGCACGTTCGCTGGTTCCTGCCTCCAAATGAGCGAGTTTGAACCACTTGTACATCCAGGAAGTGTTCAGGAAAAGCAAAACAGCAGCGAAGGAATTCGACACAGAGGAACATTTACACCTCACTGCCAACTAGCGTTTCGGAAGTGTTAATGCAGACCAACAGAGACAGCGCGCAGAAGTATAAATGCACAGCTATGGGCGTTAATGCTTTCCTTGCACTTTTAGACATGATATGGGAATTGCCCCTTAATGTGCTACTTTGTGCTACTTTTTTAATTTCAAGAGTTGACACTCAGCTGATGATTGCAAATAAAGTGTATTTGGCATGCTGTCCTGGGAGAGAGCCCTGAGCTCAGAATATCCTTGAGGCTGGGGCTCCCTCCCGTTTGAAGGGCGAGAGAAGAGTTTGAGCTCGGGTAGATCTCAAGAACTCGCCTGCTTGTGAACTGCTGAGATAAATTTGACTAAGAGTTGCCTTAGGATACTATTTTGAAGTAGTCAGTTTGCTTGTGGTGTATGTTTTTGGGCAGTGGGAGGAAACCAGAAAACCCGGGGGGAAACCAACGCAAACACGGGGAGAACATGCAAACTCCGCACTTTGATTGGTGCAATAAACTGAGCTGATGCAGTACCAGCTGTGGTACTGTGAAATCAGTTTATAAATAAACCACACTTGGGCTGGGGTTGCTTGTTTGTAATTATATGAAAAGCAGATTTTTGAACATTGATCGGAGCTGTATAAATCTACTACTGTACTGTAGCTCTTCACTGAAACAAAGCATCCAAAAAGAAAAACTGCTGGATGCAGCATACACTAACTTCACTATTATTACTTGCAAAATGGTGTCAACAATTTATGTATGTTTGTACATGTGGATATTTCATTGGTAAATATCACTCAAAGTCCTCAAATGAGCCTTTGTTATTAGTGTAATCGGTTGTTATCGGGGAGTAATATGCCATGGAATGTCGTGGTTGACCAATCAGAATCAAGTATTGTTCATTGTGTTGTGTTTTAGTGTGTTAAAATGTGCTGTGTCCACTGTGAACAGCATTATCTTAACTTCAATTGCCTTAAATGGATTATTATATCATCTACTGTAAATCTGTTAGTACATTCATTCGTTTTCTCGTTGGCTTAGTCTCTTTATTAATCCAGGGTCACCACAGCGGAATAAACCACCAACTTTTCCAGCATGTTTTTACGCAGCGGATGCCCTTTCAGCCGCAACCCATCTCTGGGAACCATCCACACACTCTCATTCGCACACACATTCATACACTACGGACAATTTAGCCTACTCAATTCACCTGTACCACATATCTTTGGGCTGTGGGGGAAACCGGAGCACATGGGGGAAACCCACGCGGACGCAGGGAGAACATGCAAACTCCACACAGAAACGCCAACTGAGTCGAGGCTCGAACCAGCGACCTTAGTGCTGTGAGGCGACAGCACTACCTACTGCGCCACTGCATTGCCCACTCAGTACATTTAGAACATGAACACATGCAAATATTGAAATATGATTCATGTGGGGTGCATAAAGGCAGATGAAGAGGGCTCATCATAACTAAATGACATAACCCTTTAACATCATGACTAAACATCATCTTTTTTGCATACTACACACATTTAAGAAGAAAACAACAGACTTACAGTAACAAACTATGGACAAATAGGTTGCCAGTGTGTGCATCTGACCATTAGTCATTCCATTTAATAGTTCAATGGTTTAATAATCGTTCACTGATTCCTTTTAAGATTTCTTTTGTGTTTCGACTGTCATGCAAATCCTGTGATGCCAGTGACAATGACGTCTTGCATTATTATGGTTAAAGTTTAAAAGATAGTTTATTTATGGGTAAATGATTGAATATTTGTGGTCATTTTCATCCCTATTGTAAAGTACATGTTGTGCTCTTTCACAGTCTGGTTCCTGTAACCGAAGCGAGTGTTATTATTGGCATCTCATCACCGCACAGAAGTGATTCCCTGGAAGCGCTCAAATATTGCATCGACACGCTCAAAGCTACTGTGCCAATCTGGAAAAAGGTTTGAACATACTCTAACAGTGTGCAAAAACTGTAGTAAAAATGGAAAAAATGTTCTTGAGAATATTGTTGAACAATCCCTCTTAATACAGATCCACGAAAATGACTAAAATATCTGGATTCTGCATGCCAGACCAGTAGGTCGTGATGTCTCTTTGTAAAGAAGCTTGTTGCGACCATAGAATTAACACATAATTACTTAAGAAAACACATGCAATAAAAAAAATCTTCACAATGCAAACAATTTATGAAAACAGGCTGCATTTTCCCACAACACAAACAATTTACATAAACACGCTGCATTTTCCCACAACGCAAACAATTTACATAAACACGCTGCATTTTCCCACAACGCAAACAATTTACATAAACACGCTGCATTTTCCCACAACACAAACAATTTACATAAACACGCTGCATTTTCCCACAACGCAAACAATTTACATAAACACGCTGCATTTTCCCACAACACAAACAATTTACATAAACACGCTGC
>NC_141030.1:9287500-9292500 GCF_052040795.2 Danio rerio | reverse complement strand
TGTGCAATTGTTTGCAGCATGTTTGTAATTATTTTGTTCTTGTCAGGAAATATACGAGTCCGGGGAGCCTTGCTGGAAGGAGAACAAGGAGTGTTTGTGGGCGGATGGTGGAAAACATCCCAAAGAAAGCTGAAAAAGTCCACTAGTAAATGAGCTACAGTAAATCTCATGAAGCATCAAGGAGGTTTTATTGCAAAAATAAAAAGCCTACAGTTCACCTGGAGAAACACAAATAAAGATACTAATCAAAACAGTTCATCTTACAGTTTAAATGTATTTTTAAAGAATAGATGCTTTTTAAAAAGTGCAACAACATTATGTAAACATGAACTAAACGCTTTGGAGCTCATTAGTAGTTAGACCTGTTTTCCAAAGACATCACACCGTCAGCAGAAGGCAAAACCCTGAATTCTCATATCTTAACATTGTACTGGCAACGCTTTATATTACTTTTATCATTTAAAAATGTTAAATAAAGCCTAATATTATTATTAATATGCTCAAAGTGTCTCACTTTACATTTATGAATGATGTGAGCAATATTAATTCATAAAGTGTTGTTTCAGTAGTCACAATCTTATTTTTCTGTGCAATGTTACAGTTTTTCTCTATTGGTTTGGCTCATTTCTTAAAACAGAAATTACATTCTCAAAACAACATGGACGAACCTCTAAACCACTTGGCAATTGTTCAGAACTGACTCGATTTTCTCATTCATTTCATCAAATTGCAAATGTCTAAGTACATCTTTGCAAATGATTCGGTACAGGTAGCCGACATTTAGCACAATTTCCAAGTGAATAGATCTTGTTGATCTAAACTGATTGTTGATTCTCAGCTTAATAGTTGATCTCTCCAAACTATGTCAGCCTCATTTCATTGTATAAGTCATCACATGCACAATTGTCAAAATTAGTCAAGAACATAATACCATGAATACCCTATATGAATCTGTGGAACATTTGATACATTTATTACAGCAACTGACAGTCAGGTGAAACTGGAATTTGACTAACAAAGGAGGAATTTCACACATCTCAGAGCAATCAAGCACTGTGGGCGGCATTTAGTTTTCATTTGTTTTTTTTTGTTTGTGTGTTTATTAGGGTTGTAATGGTATGAATTTTTTACGGTATGATAATCGTCTAAAACAATACCACGGTTTGACGGTTTCACGGTATACGGTATTAAATAGTAATTCTCATAGCAAAGACCCTGAAAAGAATAAGAACACGTTTTCTGACTGAACAAAGGTTTTATTTCAACAAACTTTTAAAAGAACCATTTTAATAGAACTATAGAAGTCTTTTATAAAAATAAACTGAAAAATCTCTAAATTAGAAGGAATAAACAAGCAGGGTCTTTTAAGATTAGACAAAAATAAACTTAAACTGTCCTTCCTTATAAGCAGGATAAATGGGAGACCAAAAGTGCAATACCAAGTTTATGGCTGTAAACATGTATTTAAAGCGTTGTTTTTTTTAGTCTAGGTTGTGATGAAGAAATGTAAGCATGTTGAGATTTTCAGGACTTAATCTTGACCGCTGAGGTGAGAGAATGTGTCCACTTGTACAATAAACAAATAAAAAAATAATAAATAATGTGTCAAAGTCCAAATAAACATGGTGCAAATCCTCAGTAAAAAAATAGATATAAATATTTACTATACTATAAATAGTTACATAACGAAACTAGTTTCAATATGGAACATCCTTAGGTTTTATGTGCCAGCATGGATATGGTTGTCTGTGGATATGGATTTGGATGTGGTTGTATGCAATGCACACAAACAGCTGCACCTTCATTTGTGTCTTTTGAAAACAGCAAGAGCAGCAGTTCGTCTTTGCTGTGTCACTGCTTTGTCATGTTTCTGTGCTGCTGTGCATGCAAAAGTACTTAGTATGAGAATTATTTCATGCAAAACTTTTTTTTTTGCGTTTTATTTAGCCGCGCAGAAATGTATGCCTATCTCTCATTCCGTGTTGTTCAAAAAGCTCAGTGTTGGTCCACAAACAAAAGTGAAACCTATGCTTATTGGTTGTGATATAGCGAGTTTGAACCAATCTGAGCATGGAGGAGGGACAATGCATCAATGTATCATGTCTGGTTTGTCCGGAGACACAGTGACGAGCGTTTCTTTGTCAAATCAACGTTGTCAAATTTTGATGACGTAACCGCACTGATTCCAGAGCCTCTGAAAGTCCGCGAATGTTATGTGATACAGCACTGGAAAGCTGAGACTCTCTTCTTTATTCCAATCTTTGAATTGTATGAATCGGATCAGCGGATCAAAAGTTATTAAACATTTAATAGCAATACTTATTTTTAGCCGCGGGCGGCTGTCTCGGTCTTTAAGGGTTAAAACCGTTGATATGCAATTGTTCATGGTATGATAATCGTGCACGTTCAAATCGTGGTAAACCGTCATACCGGTACATTGTTACAACCCTAGTGTTTATATTACAGTATATTTTGTTTTATTCTGATGTATGGAAATTACTTTATGTGTGCGACTGATAGTGCTTCCAATTTCCTTGGCAGTATGAGTGCAATGTGGGATGTCAAACTTTGGAGGCTACTCTTAAACCAAAATTCTTTTTAGAATTTTTTTTAAAATTTATTACATTTAGTTTTATACACAATTGCATTTTGTCAAAAGATAAAAAAAAAAAGAGTGAGTAACCATTTTCAAAAACTGGGCTAAGACTGAAAGGTGGACATGAGGGATATTTCAGTGGTCCTCAGCGATAGTGACAAGTGGTGGAAGGAGTTCTAAAAAAATCATACTCAAGTAAAAGTACCATTACTTGGCCTAAAATGTAGTGAAAATACAGTAAAAGAATCTGTTGTAAATATTACTCAAAGTATTAGTAAAATGTAGCTCTTTCAAAAGTACTGCAAGAGTAGCGAATACTGAGTATTATGCTATAAATAGCTGATGCGTTTACATGTAATTTGTGCGTGTGTATGTGTGTGTAAACGTAACATTCTGTAGTGCATCAAGTTATTGCCCAGCAAGCACATAACGTTATAAAACGTTAATATTTGGTTATATTTAGGTCATGATGTCAGGTGACCAAAATTCAATGTCTAACCAGCGTCTAAGGATAACATTATTTTGATGTCCTATATTGACAATAAATGATGTTGATATTTGGTTGATTTTACAGTAGGTTGTTAGAAAGTGACCAAAATCCAACATCTTAAACCAACATCATATTGACATCAAATGCTGATATTTATCCAACGTCTGATAGACGTCATAATGGTAATGCCCAAACAAACGTCAGGCTGTAACATCATTAGACGTTGATATTTGGTTGGTTTTAGGTTGGACATTGACGTTGGCCCGACATTGAGTTCTGACGTCAACCTGATTTACATTTCCAAAAAAATCGCAATTTCTCCATGATGATGGGGTACAATGTCAATCTGGTGTCATGTCGATGTCCTGTGCGTGCTGGGTGTTTAAGGCCATTTCGGTCATCATGCAGTAAACATCAGTCATCTTCTCATCAGTGACATGCATCTAAACAGCCTCCGGGTCAATGCGTGTAAAGTTTTAAGACATTTTCTTGGACGATTTTAATGTTTCCAAACAGTTTGCTGCAATTATAAAGCACCCATTTCTTGGGTAGTTCATTATGATGCGATTTACTTTCAATGTGTGATTTAATTGGACAGGACTCACAGGACTGATTGTTCTAATACCCACAGACAAGAAAAAATAAAGTAGTGACTGCAGGTTGAAGGAAAGTACTAAAAATGTACTCAAGGAAAAGTAAAAGTACACATCTTTAAAACTACTCCGTAAATTACAACTCCTGAGAAAAACTACTTATTTACAGTAATTTGAGTATTTGTAATTAGTTACTTTACACCACTGGTAGTGACAAAACAGCTAAACATTTTGGCTTGCTGTGCTTACGCATTGCCAAAGTGACAAAGGATTTTGGGGGCTCTGACTGTTTAAATGAGAAGGAAATTTAGTTTTGACACACGAGAGACCAGTTTTGGGAAAGATATGAGCTTTTGCAAGTGAGCTAAAGTGTTGTGCTGAACTGCAAGACAAAACAACTGTTTAACAAAACAATCTTAGAGTGATGAGACTTTAATTCCTGATTCAAGAAATGAGCCAAACCAAATGAGAAAAACTGTTATACTGTACATTTCCCTGATATTTCATGTACTCTTGTACTGATTGTTATTATTGCAATGATTTGCTAATGGTGTTTGTATAGTACAGACAAAAGGGACAGCAGTAGAATATTTACAGAAACATACTTTAGATTGACAGCGTAGTTTGAGAGAGAAATTAAATCAACATTTAAGTTTTGATGTGATAAACCGGGGCTGGTATGCCTTATGTGTCTAAAATACAGCTGTGCATTGTTGCCCCAAACATCATTTTTGGTCAAAATTTACGATAAGGTTTTATTAGTTAATGTATAACATGACCTAATTATGAACAATACTTATGCAGCATTTATTAATCATAGTTCAACATTTACTAATGCGTCATTAACATTCATATTCATATTGATTAACATTAGTTACCGTGAGTTAACGGGAACTAACAATGAATTATTTTCATTAACTAAGATGAACAAAGTGAACATTTTATTATTAAAATGTCTTGTTTGTCATAATAAGATTGTATTTCTTTATAAAACATTTTGTCCTAATAATGAGATTTTATGACGTTTAAACAACATATTTTCTAGTAATAATAATGAATAAAAATAAATACAAATAATGTGTGGCAGCAATGCATCACTGAGACAATATTTCTCACTTTTTTTTGGTAATAGTTTTAAAAACTTCCAAATATTGTATTAAAATATATGTATTAATATTGTTATTGCTACGATTTTATGATAACAGTTGACTGGAATGCTTTAAGTCTCCAATATACTTAGAGTGTCAAAATTCATTGCTTTTGTTTATGGGTTAATAAGATCCAAATATTGTATTATATACAATTATAATTGTTTTAAAAT
>NC_141030.1:8910000-8997500 GCF_052040795.2 Danio rerio | reverse complement strand
ATAAAAAATGGACTGATGGTGGATTTCTGTGAGTTTATCTGTTGATTGTCAAATTGTTTTTCTTAATTAAAACACTTTACCAATGTACAAACCCTGTCATTGGTGCCTTTAACCTGTTCCTGTTATTTAGGAAAATAAAATACTTAAGAAATAGCAAGTTGTTATCATTCCCTGATTTATTAAAATTGATTAAAACAATTGATTAAAAACATTAATTATAAACAAATTCTACAAATAAATGCTATTTGACCATTGTCCCCATGTTTCTGTTAGTCCTGTCAAATTTGCATTCAATTGGTAAGGCAATGACTATGCATGTGACATCATTTGTGACATCAAGCTGACAGTGATCTTGGATGCGTTGCATGATTTTATACTTGTTTTTGTATGATTGTTTGAGAAGGACAAGCTTAAAGGTCAGGCCTTGTCACATTTTTTAAGTGAAAATATACGCTTTTGGTAGAATGTCCCTTTCACATTAAGCGGATTAAACATAAAACAATTAAGTTGTCCCCCAATAAACTCAAGAATTGTGTTGTTTCAGCACATTTTTTGATAAGTAGCTTAAGCAGGAAAAATATTATTTTGTGTGTGTGTGAGTTTGAGCACAATGTTAATATTAGTTTCATTCTACAACCACAAAAAACAACAAAATGCCGTCAGCATTTAGAGGTTTAATTTAAAGCATTTTTTTTTCACGTGTTTAAAGTTTATTATTTTTTTAAACATCAAAATACCATTTTTTTTTATTTCATAAGAGTTTGGAAATCTAATATTTGGTGGAATAATCCTTTTTTTTTTTTTACATTTTGTTCATTCTGTCCAGTTATAAGATATCATGAGGCCCATATGTAGGCCTCAGTTAGTAAATTAATTTGTGCTATATATTACAGTGCTTAGTCTAACTTTTTACTTAAAATGGAAACAATATTTTTTACTCATCAAGTCTGAAAATATATCACTAATACCAAAATAATGGGTGGCACGAGGGCTCGATGGTTTGCACTACAGCCTCACAGCAAGAAGGTCACTAGTTCGTGCCCCAGCTGGGTCAATTGGCATTTCTGTGTGGAGTTTGCATGTTCTCCCTGTGTTCAAAGTCCAAAGCCATGCGGTATAAGTGAATTGGATTAACAAATTGTCCGTAGAGTATGTGTGTAAATGGGAGAGTATGAGTGTTTCCCAGTAATGGGTTGCAGCGGGAAGGGTATCCACTGTGTAAAACATATACTGGATAAGTTGTCGGTTCCTTCCGCAGTGGTGACCCTTAATAAATAAAGGGACTAAACCAAAGAAAATGAAGGAATGAATAACAAAATAATGCACAAAACATATTGAACATTACATTTATTAATTTGGCAGATGTTTTTATCCAAAGTTACTCAGAAATGAGAGCGATAAACAAAATCAAATCAACAAATGAACAAAATTATGATGTAGGCTAAAAAACGAATGTTTAAATCATCATTATTTTCCAGAGACACCAAATTAGGTAAGTTAAACCCAAAATGAATTACTCAACAATTAAATCTCACACTTCTTCATATTCTCATCAAATCATACGTATGCAACACTGTTTTTCTTTGCATCTAACGTCATTTCTTTTTGTTTGTGCATGCTCTTGTGATATAAACGGAGTTTCCCCATCACATGATGAGTTCTACAAATTCCATGATGAAAACATTCCTTTTGCAGAAACTTTTAGTTTCACGTTGAGGCTTGTCTTCCCCTATGAGGCTCCTCAAATAAGGAAGTTTCTATTCTGGATGCTGATTGGCTGAGGTGAGCTCTCATTTACATGTCCTATCTTTGGATGTTCTAAGAAAAAGAAGCTAGCAAACAGCTCTAAGCCATTGTGTTTACGTCTTTAAGGAATGCAGCAGTGACAGGTTTTTTGTTTTGTTTCCAAAGGGCTCCGTTTCTTCATTATCATGCGTAGATAATGTTTATCTGTGTTTTGGAAGTACGAGGGAATCATAAAAACTTGGGTGCTTATTATGACTTGATACAAATCACATTAATCATTAGAGAACATAATATTTACTACAATATAGGACACTGGGTTTGTGTTCTGAATTATGCAAGAAAAAAAATATATATATAATTTACACATTATTCTTTTGCCAATATACATAGTCTATACATACATACACACACACACACACACACACACACACACACACACACACACATATATATATATATATATATATATATATATATATATATATATATATATATATATATATTTTTTTTTTTTTTTTTTTCATGATTTTGAATAAAGTTTTTATCCCTACAATAATTGCATCCATTTGATAAAAATACATTAAAAAACAAAGATTTATTTATCTATTTATTTGTTTGTTTGTTTGTTTGTTTGTTTGATTGATTTATTGATTTAGAGTTGAATTACTGCAGTCTTCAGTCTCACATCATCCTTCAGTCTCACATGATGATATCATTTGCTGCCCTTTTAGTCATTGATCATTATTAATTATTAGTTGTTATTATTGTTATATTTTTTTCCTGCTTTACATCACTTTTAGGAATGAGAATAAATTACAGCATTTACATTTACATGAGAATTTATTAGAAAAAAATATATTCTGCAACATTATATCATCATATCAACATCATATCATATCAACTTCAGCTTTAGGGAAAAAGTATTATATGACAATATTATGCCATCATAATAATATTTTTCAAAATTCCAAAAGTAACATAAGATACTTTCTCATACTAATGTGAAAGTACAGGGGTTGGACATTAAAACTGAAACTGAGACACCTGGTTTTAGGCTGCAATAATTCATTAATAATGTGTAGGGGCTACTATTGCAGCTAATACAACATCAGTTCGACTTGGGAATGACTGATACAAGTCCTGCACAGTATCCAGAGGTATTTTGAGCCATTCTTCTTGCAGAATAGTGGCCAGGTCATTATGTGATGCTGATGGAGTAAAACGTTTCCTGACTCGCTTCTCCAAAACACCCTAAAGTGTCTCAATATTGATCTAGTGACTGTGGAGGCCATGGGAGATATTCAACTTCACTTTCATTTTCATCAAACCACTCTGTCTCCAGTCTTGCTGTGTGTATTGGTGCATTATCATCCTATACCATCCTGTACGGCACCATCGTTGATTGAACCATTGGGTAAACACAGTCCTCCAAAATGGTTTGGTAGTCCTTGGCAGCAACACGTCCATCTAACAAAAACATTGGGCCTAGACAATGGCATGATATATAGTTTATGATGAACCACCTGTCAAAATTTGATTGATGACTTCCAGTTTAAGGCCGCCTCTTTATACATAACTTTATATATTTGTTAGATTCTCATCAGTTAAAACTATTTATATTTTAGAATTCCGGTAATTAGGTTGTAATCAGATTGATTAAATTATAATTCCAGTAATTAGAATTTATTAAAACTAATTAAATTATTGCAACTGTTATTAAAACAGTATATATTTTAATTATCCATTTAATTTATTATACCTTTATTATTTTGAATAAACTATTATATTATATTATGTTATATTATATTATATTATATTATATTATATTATAATATATTATATTATATTATATTATATTATATTATATTATATTATATTATATTATATTATATTATATTATATTATAATTAGTAAACTCATTTATATTTCTGTTTAGCCTTACTATTTTGAGTGTTTCTCCTATGTGTTCGGTGTGTGAATGTGTGTATGTATGTGTGTGTGTGTCTGTTTATAAGGAAAATATTTACTAATCTGTAGACAACATCCATGCATTCATGACTGTTTGAGTAAGATACATTTATATCAGATATAGATCACGTATCTGATGGGTGGTTCCTATTAATTGATATATGTTGTTAGCTGATAAGGAAACACTGGTGCATCACCCACTGACCGTTAGACCACACCCTGACAACTGTTTGAGAAAGATAGCATCATACAGGGTGTATTTTTCCTAATGGTAAATAACGATAAGAAAGTGCATTTTAGAGATAATATAGGTGACACTGATTATATTGCCAAGTTTTGTTCCAGTGGTTCCCAAGTCGTACAGGTACCGTACTGCGGTGGTAATGTTTGCATGAAAGATAAAAATAAAACTCTAAATGCTAAAAATTCTTAATTAATAGAACACTTTGATTGGTTTGGATGATTGGTATGTGTTACAATAATGACACTAAAGCCTGGTTTATACTTCTGTGTCAAGTGAACGCCGTACGGCGCTGTCTCTGTTAGTCTGCTTTAACACTTCTGAAATGCCAGTTGCACTAGCAACTAATTCGCGCGGCACTCTGTCCCGCCCAGACTCGTCAGCGCTACCAAGCCAACCAATCACAGAGCTTGCGCTAGGCGTCGTTGCAACGTGTAGTTACATTTTTCGAGAGGTGCACATCAGCTACGGCGACGGCCACGGTGTAGGGCTATGTGTCAACGCCATAGCATACGCGTGCATTTGACGCAGAAGTATAAATCAGCCTTAAACACATTCTAGGTCATCTACAAACATGACAAAATTGTCAGGAATAAAAACACCTCTCACTGCACAACATTTCAATTATTAAAAAGTTCAAGGTGGTGTTTCTGATTTCACAACTCCTCATTATGGCTTTTGACTTGAAGTACAGAGGAATGCATGAGACAGCTGATTTTGTTAGGCTTTAACATTAATTTTCATGTGTTATAAGCAGACCATCTAGTTCTGGATTTTTTTATTATTTTTTTTTGTAAAAAGGGTTTTAGAAAACGCTATAAATATGGTTTTTGTATGAGAGTTGGCAGCAGGGCCGGATTAACCAACGGTCATTATGAGCACAGGTCCAGGGGCCCGGTAAATAAGTATTGCCGCAGAATAAGCTAGGTTGGAATAAGCTAGTTAAAGGATTCCCGCTCATCACTGTTTATTGACAGAGATAACATAACTAAAGAGCACAACAGACAGCAGCATAAGTGGCATAGCTCGTGAAGCATGTGGCATTTATCTTTTGACATGAACCCGCTTTGAATTCAGCATCTGTAGTTTTCCCCCACTACATATCAGATTTTGCTTTTTTTTCATCACAAGGAAGACAAGTAGGAATCATTAATAAGTGTGTGTATTATGGAGGATTCATAGAACTGGATTGGAGAGATGTTATGACCAAATCAAATGCATTATAAGTTTGTCAAAGTTATACATTAAAAATACCCTTAAATGTTTAGTATTGCTTCAGTGAACTTGAACAAGTATATTAAAATATATTTATTTTCACTAGTTGTATTAGTATTTTTTTTTTTTCAAAGTGTGCTTTAAATGCTTCAAAAATAAAATAAATCTTTGTAGACTAGAATTATATGTACTGTATACCTTGGTCCGTCTGCAATTTTCTAAGAGCGCAACCCTCATCAAGTATAATTTAACGCTTTAGTAACCTTGATTTTTCTCTCACTCTACAGCACTCGACTCCATGTATACTTGCTGAATACATCAATACAAGTCAGCATAAATTTATTTCCATCGTTTATGTAGAATAGGTGGACATGTCAACTGAATCAGCTTGGAACTGGGTATTCACACCATAAACTCTATTTCATTTGTATTTCACAGAAGCCATTTTATGTAAAGTGTACATGTCAACATATCTGATAGGTGTTTATAACTTAGCCGGACTGCTCTATCCTTAAGCACGGTATCTTTTGAATGTTTATTTTTTACCTCCTAAAGCGCCAGGGCTAGATGGATGGTAATAAATCTTTTTTCGTGAGACATGTTCAGGCATGTTTCTGTTTCACCAACTCACAAAAGAATAATATAAAACTTGTGTGTCTTTTATTTAAATCAAGGAAATAAACGTAATAATATCAGGAAATGGTTATCTTTAAAATCTATCTAACAACATTACAGATTGTTTAGGTAACAAAGAAATTGTACACACGATGACATGTTTTTATCTAGAATGTGACCAGAGAATCAACAATTTCTCATTTGTCACTATCTTCATTTTTATACTAATTTTTTATGTAAGATACTTACATTCGACATACAGAGAACATCAGTGAATCAGAATCAACAGAAACTTCAGACATTGCATCTATGAGCTCTTCTAATCATAAAACTTGTTGGTTAGGCACCATTAACGCAAACATCAAACATACTGTCCCATGAATTATCCAGAGTTCTCACAATTTTCATTCATTTCTTGTGATTTGTCAAGCGTTTAGAACAAGATAATCAGTTGTCATTCATAGCATCAATCACTTAACTGACCATTAAACTGACCTTTGTCGGTTTTTAGGTATATGTATTTCTTATGTTAGAACAGAGGTGTAAAGAGTACCTGAAAACCATGCTTGAGTAAAAGTACAGATACCTTACAGTAAAAATTACTCCATTACAAGTTACAAGTCACCAATTCCAATAAGACTTGAGTAAATGTATTAAAGTATCTGATTTTAAAGGAACTTAAGTATTTTACTCATACTGAATGTAGGCTTAAAGATTACAAAGAAATGTTTTATTTCCTAATATTGAAATTAAATTGAACACCTCAATGTTTTAAAATAGCAGAAAAAAAAATAAAACAAAAGTTTCAGTCAAACTCAAACATCCAAAAAAGCAGCAAAACAGTAAAATAAGATTCAGAGCTGACTTTGATGTTATTCAAATCTCAGTCTCAGAGGGGGGCAATACTTTTATTTTGAGTAGTTTTTCAATTGGGATCAAATTAGGATGTTTTCTCTGTATTAAAATTAAACAAAGAGGAGCAGTGTTTTTTTTTAACTTAGTAAATTACATATAAATTCAATGAAAAATACATTTCAAACTCACAGCTAAATGCACCTGATGTTAAAGGAGATAAAGATGCCGACTTGTCGTGCACAATCACAATGTAATGAGAAATGGTAAGCGTCAGTTCAAATGTAGTGGAGTAAAGAGTACCTATATTCAATCAAAAATGTAGTCTAGTAGAGAGTAAAAGTTGCTTATATTTTTAATACTCAATACAAGTACAAAGTTAAAAAAAAATACTTAAGTAAAGTAACAAAGTCTGTTTACTCAAGTACTTTACACCACTGTGTTAGAAGCTCAGCTGAATTGTGACCTAAGCACGGTAGTGCCAGAAATCAACAGAGTCACTGATGATTGTTGCGTGTATCTTCCAGTCTTGCCACAATGAAAAGTTCGCTCCTCGATCCAACAGTGTGAAACTCAGGTTTAAAGTTTATACTGGCAAGTTTTTCAAACTGTTTCAGTTTAATTGAAGTTTATTTGTAAAGCGCTTTTTACAATATTTTTTGTTTCAAAGCTGTTTACAAAATGTGTGCTATAAATGAAAATAGGAGAAATATAAAAAAAACATAAAAGCAAACATATAAAACAGAAGTACTTCTAACAAAATGCCTGTGCATTAAGCAAGATGGAGTGTTAGTCAAGCCCACTCACCTGCATGAGCACCCTCATACATCATACTGTTATGTGATGCATTGCATGTATGACTAACTAAAAAGATAGGTCTTTAATCTAGGTTTGAACTGAGAGAGTGTATTTGAGCCTCGGACATGATCCGAAAGGCTATTCCAGAGTTTAGGAGCCATAAATGAGAAAAATCTGCCTCCTTTAGTAGACTTTGCTATTCTGGGTATTACCAGAAGCCCTGAGTTATGAGATCTTAAAGAGCGGGTTGGATTGTAGCGAGACAGAAGATTGGTTAGATAAACAGAAGCTAAATTATATAGAGCTTTATATGTAATAAGCAGTATTTTATAATCAATTGGAAACGTAACAGGCAGCCAGTAGAAGGTCATATTTTCTTGACCAAGTAAAAAGTCTGGCAGCTGCACTTTACACTAAATGAAGTTTCTTAATAGAGGATGCTGGGCAATCAGCAAACAGAGCACTACAGTAATCCAGCCTAGAAGGCATTCAGTTTTTCTGCATCTGAGATAGATAGCATACTTCGTAACTTATTGATATTTCTCTGATGAAAGAAGTCGTTTTTTTTTTTTTTTTTTTTGTGGTTTTCAAAAGTTAAGTTGCTGTCAAATATAACACAGTAGAGATAATGCTGACATTGCAACTCTCTAATTGCAGGTGGAGTTGTGAAATCTGCTCTGTACAGGATTTTGGTCCAATAAGTATTACTTCTCTTTTTTCTGAATTTAAAAGAAGGAAATTGATGTTTATCAAATAGCATTGTTCCAAAACATTAGCAAAGCTTTGTCGTGTCCTCACAGAAGAATATGAAATGCAGTCTTCATGAATTTGTTCACAGTTGTCTCTAATAGTGAAACCTGCTGTTTGGTTTTGTAGAATCCCACTCGGCAATGAACAAAGGCTCTTGTTTAGAATGACGGAGATGTGCTCTCTGAGAGTGGTGGTGTCACATCTTATCAATATGTACCATAAGGAAAAACACACCCTGTATGGTTCTATCTTTCAAAACAGTTGTCAGGCTGTTGTCTAACGGTTAGTATTAGATGCAACAGTTTTACCTTATCCCTTAAAACCATATACCAATTAGGAGGTAACACCCACCACACCCAATCAGATATATTCCATATCTGATATGAATCTATTTCGATTGTTGTCTAATGGTTAGGAAACAATTCCCTTATCAACACACACTGGTATTCTGACATTATTGCTGTTATTTCAACATTATCCTGCATACTGTGGCTCTTAGAACATCACAAAGACTTGCTGTCTTGGTCAAAGATGGCACCAACAATCTGTCCTCTTTTGAATTCTGATATGTCATACATAATGTTGTTTGGGTAACACTTTACAATAAGGTTCATTAGTTAATGCATTTACTAACATGAACTAATCATGAACAACACTTGTACAGCGTTTATTAATCATAATCAAACATTTACTTATGCATTATCAACATCCAAGTCCATGGTTGTTACCATTAGTTAATGCACCATGAGTTAACATGAACTAACAATGAATAACTGTATTTTCCTTAACTAACGTTAACTAACATGAACAAATACAGTAGTAAATGTATTGTTTATTGTTTGTTCATGTTAGTAAATGCATTAAGTAACATTAACTAATGAACCTTATTGTAAAGTGTGACCGTTGTGTGCATCACAATGATTTAAGCAAAGCTGTGCTATTACTTATTATTATTCCTTCACACTCTGATCTTACTGGTGGAATCTGACATCAATGAGGACTGGCCACCAGGCTGTTTAAAGTTAGCCATGAAACCTCCAACACTAAATTGGCCTATGTTTTAGTTTTGCTGTTTACCCCCGGCTGTATTTGTCATGTTTTTATTTTTATTTTTATTTTTTTATTTAAATTTAAAACTAATTTAGATTTAAATTAGTAATATATAACTTTTTACCAGTGTTGCTTAATTTTTACACAACTGATATGATTTCTGAAGGATCTTGAGAGATTAAATACTGTGTTGAAAATACATATTTCAAGCAAAGAATTTGGCTAAGTTATATTTAAAAATATATTTCCATGCTTTTATTTCATATAAATAACATAAGTTTAGCTTGATGTTTCCAAAGTTGTGACAGTTATCATACATTACTTAAACACTACAAAAATTTTTTAACCTGAACACAAAAATGCTCTTTTAAATGGTTTATATTGGCTAATAATAACATACATAAGTCCACGATGTATATATATTTTTACAATTTGCTTTTTTTTTTTAAATAATAAATGCAAACATAAGAACGTGGGCTCAACCCCAATAGTATCTGGATGCTGCCTTGCATTTGTAATCTGCATGTCTCCTTTTTTTTTTCTTTTTTTCCCCTGCTTATTCGTTTCTTCAAATCACAATTTATAATCAAAAACGCAATTTGACTGTTGGTAGACCAGCAGATGACGCTGTTTCTCAACAAATGCTCTTATTGAACTTTTAACTGCGCTCAAAACGTCAGTGGCGGAGAGCAGAAGTGGCGGGCAGGTCGTGTTACCTCATGACCTGTAAGATTTAACCACTGTGGATCTGGACGAAACGGTAAATTGATGCTTTATTACAATGTAATCCCTGGATTAGCCTGGGCATTTCGTATCCTTTTACCAAAGACTTAATTTTTTAACTGTTTAGTGTAACAACGCTGTTGGGAAATAAAGATAAACAGAATAGTTGTTAAACAATAACAAATCGTGACTGTCATAATATAAATAATATGGCCCAAATAACACAAAAAAACAAAAGTGAATATATATATATATATATATATATATATATATATATATATATATATATATATATATATATATATATATATATATATATATATATAGTTGTAATTAGCATGAAAAATAGCCTATATAAATTTAAACTATTAACCAAACCATGATCAATAACAAGATGTAGATGACAGCAAAAAATAGATCATGGAAAAAAAATATTTATTCGGCTACATTTAGGTTCATTAATGTTCTTCTGACAATAATAAAAAAATAAATCAGTTCCAACTTCACAAACACTTAATTAAACGAGCAAGACCATTGCTTTTATACTATAGGAAATTACTTGAGGACAACAGGAAAACTATATTTAGCATTAATATATATTTATATTATATTATATTAATGAATGACATTACCTTCTGAATCTAGCATATCAAAAGGATAATCTTTACCTTCCTCTTGCCTATGCTCAATGAATATAACCTGTTTTTAGCTAATGTCATTGTTAAGGGGAGAAACTGTGGACCATTTGGAAATGTTGGAAATTTAGTAAGGTGAAAAATAAAAGTAAACAAAGGTGTAAGCTATCATATAAGCATCTAAAAGTATCTTCTTTTGTGTAATTTTTGCCACTTTTGTGAAATTCATCTAAATATATTTATTTTATTCTATTATTTTTTTAGAAGAGCAATTTGATAATTTCTATTTTTGACCAGTATATAGCCAGCAGCAAAGACCAGCCAGATGCTGGCTATCATTTTCAAAATGCATTAGCACTTTACTTACTTACACCATTTTCCAACAGGTGGTGTCATTGCTCCCTCTAGACTAGACTGGGAGACAAGTCAGATTTATGAAGTGCTAAAAATGTTGTAGAAAGAAAAGCATGTGCATCTAAATTAGGCAGTTGAAATATTGATGCCAGTTGCTGTTGGTCCTTCCACCTGATGAGCACCTGTCTGGACGAGGGTGTGTGATTGTTTGTGTGTGGCATCTAGCTGTTTTGGACTAGAAATGCTTTAGCACCATCTAAATGTTGACGAGCACCAAAAGGACATTTTATAGCATGTCTTCTTGTTACAATTGCTTACGGTGGTTTCATATGAAGAGCAACACATTAATGATATTGCTTTTTACTTTTTTTTAAGTGTGTCGAGTTATGGGCTATAAGTTTTTATTTCAGTTTGTTTGACACTATTTATTTAATGAATACTGTCTGACCTCTTTTGGTTCTTGCAGGGTTTGTCATCTATTAGCTAGCGATTCTAAAGAAATTAGGTTCATCAATACTGTACTTCTTTATTTAGGATCAACGTAATTACATTAGGTTATAGTTAAGTGTTGGCCTATTTCATTAATTAACTCTGTCTGTCATGTCCTTGATGCAGTAAATTACCCTGTTGCCCAACAGGGAGACTTTTAGATTCATTTAAAGCTCTTTATAAAAGCTCTAGAAGAAATAGAAAAATCTAAATTGTACGTTGTTGTTGGGTGATAGATATTGTAATATTGTAAGTTATACACTGTAAAGAAAATATCTGTTTATTAAAAGTTACCATATTTTGTGATTCACAAGTATTTTATGATTATTTATGGTTGTGATTTGCATTATGGGATGTTGTTGATCTGCTTTGTTGACTTTTGATGTTAAAAAATTCAACTCTACAGTTTAACAAAGGGACTTTTATTGACATTTTTGTTTGAAATGATGTATAAGAAATAATATATAGCAGATTATTACAAGGTATATCATAATATAGAGCAACAACCCAGAGAATATATCTCTTCAAACTTTTCAAAAGTTAATAAAAGTCAAGTTGTTTAAAAAGATCAAAGATTCCTAATGTAATTCAAAAGCATAAATAAATGGGAAAAATTATTTTTAAAATATCAAATAAAAACATGAATCACAAAATCGCTAAAACTTCTAATTTATAGATAATTTAGTGTAGTGCAATATTCTTTTTTGTCAATATACTGACCTTTACTATACTGTACTGTCTTTAAAAAAATTATGTAAGAATATTAGTACTTATAGCATATAATCTATTGACTTATATAATTTTTTTGCTAACAAATAATAGAAATGAATTATTTAAATCATCATAAACGGCTTAATACTTTTTGCTATAAAAATATATTAATATATTTGCTATAAAAAATATATAAAATCTTACAAGTAAGTGGGCTCAACAAATCACATGCAGAAAACAAACTCTTTCATCTCTGTGGCTACGTTCACACTGCAGGCAAATGTGACCCAAATCAGATTTTTTTGCCCACGTGTGACTCAGATCTGTTTTTGTCATAACAGTGTGAACAGCCCAAACCACGTGGGATCTGATCTTTTAAATTCTGATTTGTGTCACTTTCATATGTGGTATTAAATCAGATACAGATGTGATATTTTGCAGTCTGAACCAGAGTAAAAGGTTATGTTGGAATTCATGTGACTTTTAAATATGTTTTGATCGACACACGTCATTACTATGTACTGGCTCGTGCTGCAAACATCATCTACTCTGCAGTGTCAAAGCAAAGTAGCACACTCGACCAGGCAAATACTCTACCCCCAAATTGTTGTTCATTTTGAATATTTTTGAATGACAACTGGCGCTTGTTAACCAAAAATCAACCATTAACCTGTGACCCCTCAAAAAAGGAGTGTTCATTAAAAATACTACCATGATAAGATTTCATATATGAAAATAATAAAATGCATAGGCCTAAATGGAATAGCTATATTTCACTTAAATAATTAATACATTAACAAAACCCAATGCAACAGGTTCCTTTTAAAACTTTTTTTGTTATGGATGAAATACTTCAATATGCCAGAAGGCAACGTTTCAGTTTCACGTTGATGAGTTTTGACTGGATACAGCCAAAGACTATAGAATACAGAAGTCACCCGTATCTTTTTGAATAGGGAAAAGTGTAACGGTCATTGTGGCGAATAAAGCCCGTCTTCTAGTAAAGGAACCAATCATCGATCGCTATATGGTGAATAAAGCCCACTCTCTAGTACAGGAGCCAATCATCGATCCCTATATGGTAAATAAACCCCGCCATCTTTAACAGGAGCCAATTATTGATCACCATATGGTGAATAAAGCCCGCCATCTTGTACAGGAACCAATTATTGATCACCATATGGTGAATAAAGCCCGCCTTTTAGTACAGAAGCCAGTCATCAATCGCTATATGGTGATTAAAGCCCACCTTCTACTACAGGAGCCAGTCATCGATCGCTATGGGCTGACTAGTCTCCGGTAGAGGGACTTGAACAAGATGCGAGTTTCTGCAGATTTTATGTGATTTGGATGTTTAGAAATGAAACTAAAGACACAGTTGTTGATTAATTTTATAAGTGATTTCTAATATAAAATTCAAATATGAGCTTGGCAAGCAGTTTTGGAGAATTAGATGTTTCCCCATTTAGACAGAATGCCCGAGCATACGGCCTGAGAGGTATTTCAAAGATGGCGGCCAAGTGAAATGACTTGCCCTAAAGGGACTTTGATACAGCCTTGTTTATAACCATTCATTTATTCATTTTCTTTTCGGCTTAGTCCCTTTATTAATCTGGGGTTGCCACAGTGGAATGAACCGCCAACTTATCCAGCACAGGTTTTACGCAGCGGATGCTCTTCCAGCTGCAACCCATCATTGGGAAACCTTCACACACTCTCTTTCACACACATACACTATCACCAGTTTAGTTTATTTGCATGTCTTTAGACTGCGGGGGAAACGGGAGCACCTGGAGAAAACCCACACGAACGCAGGGAGAACATGCAAACTCCACACAGAAATGCTAACTGACCCAGCCAAGACTCGAACCAGCGAGCTTCTTGCTGTGAGGCGAAAGCACTACCTACTGCAGTACTATGTTGCCTGTTTATAACCAATTAAAATGAATTTACAGTAGGCTAGGTTATCAGACTCTGCAAACCTTATAAACTTCAACACAGGTGAACCAGGTGTGAGTCCTGCCTTCACAATTCAGTCTGCAGCTGCTCATGAACCCTTGATGAGTTCACTACATCTGTGGTCAGAGAGACGCCCACCGCGGTTGTCATAAATGACAAATCATCAGTGTTTCAATCACAAAACACACAGGTTTGAAACACTAAAATGCACAATCAGACTATTAAAACGAGTTCATAGAAAACGCAAAGGTTGTCTGTAAAATATTTAAATTAAACATTATCTGACAACATGCTTTATTCACTTCATACAGGCATAATTAATTAATAATTAGACATTTTGTGCTGTCCATAACTGTACTTTTGTGCATGTGGGTCAGTTTAGAAACATGATCTGTTCACGCTGGACATCCAATATTAGCCGCATTTATAACAGGAATGTCAACAGCTATGCAAAACAATCTGATCTTAGGAAAAAAATCAGATTTGAGCATTAAGCCTCGCAGTGTAAACATAGCCACTTTAACCGACACATTCTTACAATCACCCCATATATATATATATATATATATATATATATATATATATATATATATATATATATATATATATATATAAAACATTGTGCATTTTTGAAGTGTGCTTCACACTGGTGAGTGGGTTTAACAAACCACCTGTAGAAACACCCCCTCCTCTCCTAACTCTAGCACTGAATTCTCTGAGCACAAACAGTTACTTTGTATAATAAGATTTTCTTGTGCGCAATGCTTTTTTTCTGTTGAATCGCTGAATGCCTCCTAAACTTTACGTTGCTTTGAGTAAAGGCGTCTGCAAAATGACTAAATGACTTCCTTAAATTTTTCTCCCAATATTTACTTATGACAAAAGCCCCCAGACCCTTTAGAAGTACTTTCATGAACCTTTTTCTGAAAATATTACACACACTCATAATCATTGTGCAAATATGTGTGTATTTCAGTGTGCCTTTGCATTTAGACAGGTTGTCCATTCTAGTTTTGACAGACAGGTCATGTCTTCTCATTAAGGCCGCATAATGTTGCTCAGCCTCATTTAATTTACGGCATACCATTTAAGAAGTGCCTCAGTGAGCCTCTGTGATCAGGAGGGAGCTGTCAGCTCAGCGCTCCTGAATGCCTGCAGCTGAACCGGCTGTGTGCTCAGCTGATGACAGGGAAGTCATTTAGCTCCAGTGACAGGCCTGAGAGAGCGAGAGCTTGAGACTGCCCTAAAACCACGCTCACAATGGAGAGAATAGAGCGGCTCATGAAGGGATGCTTTGTGCATCGGGGAGGATGAGCCCTCCTGGTCTCACACCCATAGATCCGGTGCGATCGCATCATGCATACCGCCGACATGCCTTCACAACCCAGTATATTCAGCTTTTAGTCTCGCTTCTCATGCAGGAAGCACCTTAGGTGTCTAAAGATGCACTGGATGATTTTTATTTCATAAAATCTGTTAAAATAACTGTTGGCTGTAGTGAATTTTAATTATAGCACCACTTTTAATTCAAGATAATAATATAAAATAGGACTTGGCCACTGGAGAAATATTTCTATAGTTCCTAGAACTATTGCCAAGCTCACTACAGGAAATTTTTGTTCTAGGAATAGTGTTTGGGGAACTAAATTAGATCAGATCAGAGCTTTCTAATCTAACACAATAGGAATTGTGAGGTATATGTACAATGACAGTGTGAATACATGGATAAAGCACAGCATTTTAGGTGTAAAAAAAACATAAAAATTAATAACGATAATGGTTCCAGTAGCCTGTGTCTGCTAGGCAAGGCAAACTATATATATATATATATATATATATATATATATATATATATATATATATATATATATATAGTAGCGAGGCAGAGGGAAAATACAAACACAATGGCGTGGCGTTACAAACAACTCCCCAGAGGGTGCTTTATTTACACGGTGAACAAAGGTGAACAGAGTAAATGCAGTGCTCTTCTTGGGATAGGTGCTCAGGTGCTCTAGGAAAATGGTGAGGTAGAGTGAGAGTTCGGGTGCTGGATCGATCAATAGCTGGAGTCCACTGTAGGTAAGAGACAGAGAGGTACAACCCTGCTAAAAAATCCAGCTTAAACCAGCCTAGGCTGGTTTTAGGTGGTCAACCAGGCTGGTTTTAGAGGGGTTTTGGCCTCTTCCAGGCTGGTTTCCAGTCATTTCCAGCCTGGTTTTAGCTGGTCAGGCTGGAAAATGACCAGCTAAATCCTGCTAAAACCAGCTTGACTAGCCTAGCCAGGCTGGGAGCCCAGCCAAATCCAGCTATGTCCAGTTTAAACCAGGCTGGTCAAGCTGGTTTTAGCTGGATTTGGCTGGTCATTTTCCAGCCTGACCAGCTAAAACCAGGCTGGAAATGGCTGGAAACCAGCCTGGAAGTGGCCAAAACCCCTCTAAAACCAGCCTGGTCGACCAGCTAAAATCAGCCAACCAGCCTAGGCTGGTTTAAGCTTTTTTTTTTTTTTTTTTTTTTTTTTTTTTTTTTTTTTTTTTTTTTAGAGCAGGGAAGCGTTATTGCAGGGAGTCATGAAAGAATGAAGCTCGTCTTCCTCGTGTGTGGGGCTGGCTTATGTGTGTCTCCTCTTGATTAGCACCAGCTGAGATCGATCGAGTGTTGATGAGGTGCCAGCTGGGGTGAATCCTTGACCAGGGCGATGTGACACCGGTGTACTCGCTACAATATATATATATATATATATATATATATATATATATATATATATATATATATATATATATATATATATATATATATATATATATATATATAAATGTGTGTGTATATCTGTAATACTAAAAAACAGATGAGAATTAACATGTATGCATCACTCAAAGGCCAGGCAGTAAAAATAAGTCTTTAAGTTAGATTTAAAAGCATCCAATGATAGAGAAATCCTGATGTTTAAAGGGAGATGGTCTACAAGCTATAAATGGCCTAATAAGTTCACTTACATAGACCAGGGCAGAATTGTGCAATGCTTTAAATGTGAAAAGAATGATTATAAAATCAACTCTGAATTTTATAGAAAGCCAGTGCAATGAGGTAAGGACAGGGAGGATATGATTGCTTTTCTTAGTTCCTGTTATTAATCTGGTGGCTGCTTTCTGAACCAACTGTAACCGAGAGAGTGTTGACTGGGGTAGACCAATGTACAAGAAGTTGCAGTAGTCTAACCGAGAGGAAATTAAAGCATGGGCTACAGTTTCTAGATCTTTTCACAACTGCATTTACATGCTTGTCAAACTGTATAAGTAGATCAAAAGTAACTCTAAGATTCTTTGTGTTATTGTGCAGATTGTTGTTTAGGAATACCAGCTGAGTTTTAATTGAATCGTTAGTAGCAGCAGGACCTAATAAGAGCACTTCTGTTTTATTTTCATTCTGTTGAAGAAAGTTATTGGTCATCCGGGTCTTAATGTTGGTTAAGCATAAAATATGTGTCCTAAAGTAAATATTTTCCTAGTTTGATAGGAAATTAATGTTGGAGGTCATCAGCATAGCAGTGATAGTTTATGTTATGTTTGTGGAGTATTGAGCTTAAAGGATGCATATAAAGAGAAAATAATTGAGGGCCAAAAGTATATCCTTGTGGAACACCACAACGAATGGGTTTAGGTGGTGATGTAAAAGATCCAATATATACAGAATGATATTTAGTGCTAATGATGTTTGGCTCTGCAAGTTGCTGTTTTAACCAATAAACTTTTTTTTTATCAAAAAAAAAACAAACTTATATTGTTTCAAAAAAATAATTAATTAATTAATACATACATAATGTAATAGTAACCAAATATCAAACAAGTCAGTCCATTCTTATTTAAAAAATAAAGGAAGAAATCCCAAATGCATTCTTTGTTGAATTGAGTAAGTCAGTCTTGCCATACAAGAAGACATTTTCTTAATCCAGAGGGACAAAGAGGGACCATGAGTACTGTTCCATTGAATAGCAATAAGGTGCTTTGCATGCATCAGACTCAGGTTTTTTAAACTTCTATTCATATGAAATAAGGCAGGTGGAAAAAGACCAAGATTACAAATTTTAGGGCAAACTGGATTTTATTTACCAATAGTTTTAGAGATTACATACCTTTTAATTCTTTCCAAAAGGATTGCAAGTGCTGCTCACATTGCCAAACAAAATAGAAAAGTGTGCCCTTGTAAGTCAAACATTTCCACAAATATCTAAAATATTTCTATTACATTTATTTAATTTATTTATTCCGGTGTGATATATGTTTTCATTATCCAATTACATTGGATTAGTTTAGAACTGGCATTAATCAATAAAGTTTCTGCTTAACGCAACTTTCTTCCCATTCATTTTCTGTCAACCGATAAACTTAAAGTCAAAGTTTATTTATATAGCCTTTTAAAATGTCAAATGTTTTTCAATGTTCTTTACATATGAGAAAAAAAACCAAACTAAATATTGTTAAGAACACACAATCAAACACTTTAATAAACAAAGCAATAAAATAAAACTCTAATAGAGTCTAATGATATGTCAACATTCCTAATTCCCAAAATCTCAAAATAAGACACAATGAATACAGCCTTGATTGTAGCATCCTTCAATTGTTAAATTTGTTGAATGCATTGCTTGATGTTGCTTTTGGATGAATTGCGTCACTTCGGGGTTCCTAAATACATTGTCAAAACAATTATTAAGATGGTACGGGGGAAATTAGTTCTCAGGGAGCCAAGCATTGAGGGTGGTTCCAATACTATTGTCAAGTCTGACATGCATCACAGAATCTCTATGTCTATCAATCTCTATCCTTACCGTTATATATGGCAAGGCTCAACAAATGATACTAAATAAATGTAGGATCAAAGCCCCTACAGTAATGCATGTAGATTGGTCCGAATGTACACTTTATGAAACTGGTGGTGTGAAATGTTCTTTTCCAGTATAAAGAAACTTTTGATTTAAAGGTGCCATAGATGTTAAAGGTTCTGCTCCCTAAAAACATTTATTTTTAAGAGTGCATGCTGAAGATGTTGATGATCTTTGTGCTGCTTCTGTAAATCGGAAACTCCTCTGCTCCTGGCGTACGCTCTCCTTGACCTCAGGTTCAATCATAAAACGTCAAGGAAGTGTGGCCAGCTTTTTCAGACAATCTGCAGATCTGCAGTTTGGACCTAACAGTCCCTGAGGGGCCCGAAGACACAGTGAGGGTCCTGATCCATGATGTGTTGCTGTTGAAAGACAGGATTTCCCTGGACAGGAACCTTTCCGTCGTCGGACCCCCAGCCTTCTCTGGCCTCTTGACCCCTATCCTGTGCACTAGAGCCCCTCTTCACGCTGCACGGTGCATAGGGTGTATGAATGGGGTCAGGAAGCCACGAGTCTTCCACCGGCTCCTTGGGGGTCATAGCTAGTTTCCCTCTACTGTAACCGTTCTTGAGCCGCCCTCCCGTCCCATTGTTCTGACCAAGTAAGGCTACGCACGTTTCCTCAACAGTTATTTTTGCCTGACCTGCACAGTTGATTTATAATGGATTGTGTCTCGACTGGGCCTTTCCCTCTTGGTGTGGTCATTTTACGTTGCTTGAAGAAAATATTGTGAGTGTACTCCAGTAATTTTATTAGGAATCTACATGAACTAGAGCATTGGTCCTCAACCTTATTATCACTGTAGGCCGGTCAACACTTTTACTATGGACTTGGGGGTGGGGAGGGGTTGGTTCATAGGCGACCGTCAACTTTCTTAGAGGATGACAAGCTGACAAAACATTGCTGTCACTCTGATGTGTCACGTTCGTGGTTAGGGAAAAAGGAGCGAGGACTCAGGTGCAGCAATAATGGGTTTTTATTAATAATAAAATAAAAACAAAAAGGCAAAACAAACAACCCGAGGGGGAAAATTCTAATAAAACAAATAAACGAACAAACAAACTTGACTGGACAGGACTGGCAGGACAAGGCAGGGCTGGACACAACAGGACAGGGAACTATCGACGACGAACTGGCACAAAACAGAAAACATGAGGGGATTATAAAGCAAAAAGTAAATTGACACAGGTGAACATGACAACACAACAGGATGGGAGAGCGCATGACACAGAGAGACAACACCAGCCATGCACTCACATAAAACAGGACAAGAACATGCAGCCAATGAGAGAACTCATTAACCGCATGTTCATGACAAGACTAACACAACACTGAAGCACACGACAAAAGCACATGACCACAATGTAAACACAGAGCCATGTGCTTTGAGACGCAAGACACAAGCACACGATAGATAAACACCTTACCGTGCGCGCTCACACATAAGCAACGCGCATGCTTCATCTCAGCGACAACCAAAACTGAAACCAACTAGACGGAGGCGCCGAGAATAAAGCAGCACGATGCTGACAGAACAAACACAAACACTAGTACAAGAGCGCGCACATCTGAGGGACGCAGAGCGCGCGTGGCCACAGAGACAGGACCAGACATGGGTAGTCTCAGAGCTCTGCCACCAAAACAAGAATTTACAAGACCAGAGTGGCAGAACCCTGACACTTCGGTTATGGAAAAACATTACAAAGCACTGCAGTGTTTGGGTATTCTGTGCTTGTCTGAGATTATTAGTCTACCGAAATGTGTATATTCCATACAAGCTGAAGCTGATTGGTCAGGTTTTGTTACATGACTGTCAGTGCACTCGGGGCATTCATTCACTTGGTTCGTCTGCACGAGCGGGTCATGCCGCTTGCACCCACACCTCCATTGGGAATAACGAACTTGCGCGAACTCTATGGATAACAATATGCGAACGGCTGCTGTCATTTGCAATCACCAGCTGTTGATCTGTTTGCACAGACATGCTAGAATCACCTGATTTGTTGATAAATGGGTTGTGGATCCATTCCTTGGCAGTACACGGGTCCTTCACTGGGCCTTTTTCCCTTAGCAAAGAAACTTTCCAAAGACGTCTGTTTGTTACTCATTTTGCAGCTTATGAATTAAATTTGGGCACTCAAGTGACTGAGATGTAACCTAGAGAATACGGTAATTTTTCAAAACAAAAGGCTTTTCAAAATAAAAGATCATTCAGACTCATATAATAAATTAAACAGAAATAATTAATGATTTCTTCTGCGGCCCGGTACCAATTGATCCAAGGACCGGAACCACTGAACTAGAGAACAAAAAATTCATCATCCAAATTTTATTTGCATTTAAGTTGGGCATGTGAGTTTTCCTCATTTGCCAACCAAGAACTGTGGTGTTTAAAAGTTACTTAAGTGAAATTTCATAGGCGGTGTCCAATTTTTCCTGTATGTAAAACTGATTTTGAATTTGCTTGAATTTGGTTAAATGAGTTTGTTGTGCTCTCTAACAGAAAGCTGCTTGGTTTGAAAGTGACATCTGTGTAAGCTCTACTTAATTTTTTTACAGTATTGACAAAAGACAATGACACTCGTTTAGGGTGGAGGTTTCCATGAGCTTCATTGTTCAAGAACAACACATTTCCACTTTTGCATTATTACATAATTGATTAGCTTTACCATCTTAATGCACAAGTTTGGAGCTATTTGTAAAAATGGCCAGAGCAGTTCACATCTGACCTGGGTGGTGGAGCAATCAAAACAAAGCCTCATTAACCAAGCATTGCAGTTACTTACTGCAATTAGCTTAAGCAGTATCAGATATCAACATTACATTTGAATACTTTAACATGGTATCAACCATTTTGATTGCAAACTGTCATAAGGGTGTGCCAGTTTGCATAGGTGTGGTTTGAGTGTGCAGCCATTTGTATCATTTACGTTTCCATTTATTTATTCAGTTCATGCTTATGTAAAGGAACCTGAAATTAGAACAGCATGGATGAGAAGTGCACAATATTTTTAAAGCTTCAAACCAAATTTCCAAAGTTGTCCAGAGAAGAACTATTTATCGCAACTGCTAAGAAAGTATCTGGATGCTTCTGATTTATTAATGACTTTGCATCGCATACAAGACATGAAACAAAGCAGTGAGTAAATACTTTCTAGCTTGTCTGTTTTTTCAACACAATCTCACGGCAATTTGTAACTTTTTCATTTAGTGGCTAATTCGTACAAATTCGTACAATCTAATTCGTACATTTTAGTACGATTTGCGTATCCCCCAATGACGGTTGTGTTTAGGGGTGGGGTTAGGTGCCACGCCTCCTTTTTAAAATCGTACATTTTCTTACGACTGAAATTAGCCACTAAACTGCCAAAACGTAAAATACTTACGTTTTCTCGTGAGATCAGGCTGTTTTTTTCCATTCAGTTTGAAGGATAAGAATTGTAATGTTTATAATATATTCAAATATTCAATTTATTTGTTATTTTACTTTCTACAAAAGGCAAGCTGAGATTTTTCTTGGTACTTCCAACTGGAATGACTGGTAGAGCTGTGTTTAACTGCCATAAGAGTTTTGGGGAAATCAGAATGATGGGGCTCATTAAAGGTGTGTGTATCAGGAATAGCAGAGGGCCAAACACCAAGCCTAGAGGTACACCAGCGATCATAAGATGTCACGAAGATTAAGCAAGCAGGGACTGGATGCAAAAGACATATTTCAGTTATATAGATATGCAGCATTTGTACAGGCTGTTGAATTATTTAGAGGTTGTGTCATATCCAATCTGTTCTGTTGGAATTTGCTTCTGAAATAATGTTTGTTATTGGCCGTTGTGATAGGACTTTTAAATCAGAGAGTGTATTGTGTTCTAAATGGCTCATCTCCTTTAAAGTCTGTTGTTTTGCCTTTCAAAAGACTGTTGGCTTAATGCTTTGCTGTGCTAATGAAATGTTAGTTTACTCAAGAGATCAGTAGATGGTGTTGCTCAAACCTACATTTTTTTCTGCAGCATGAAATGCCATTAGATATATAAAATTACAAAACAAAACTTAAAAAAGCCTCTCTTAATGAAATCTCTATTTAATTGTGCTAATCTACCAGATAGAGGCTTACTTTTAGCCAAACTGTACATATGATAATCAAATATTTACATAGATAAAGCACATTAGTTCAAGGTTTATTTATTGTTAATGTTGTATTTATTTACTAGGCTTAGTAGGCATCCATATTTGTCAAGTAAGTATTTAAGATCTTACCCCTTAATATTTTGGATCTTGGTGTTTGCGAAAGAGGAAGTGGATGAAAGCTGCTGTAATTGAGTTCCTGGTAGAGAGTCTGGGCTTTGATGAGGAAAGACAAATACACATCAGCAGTGATCCATCTATTACTTGAGTCACACCAGTAAGAAAGAAGGACCATCAGTCTGTCTGCTGGCTTTGAATGTTGTTGATGTGAGCAGCAGGGGAGATAAAGTGTTAAAGACTCTCTTCAGGTCAAAACACCAGATATTTTCTCATGAGCATGGTCAAATTTGGCTATGAAACCTTCAACACTAATTTGGCTATGTGTTTTAGTTTCATTGTCAAACCCCTGTACTTAGAAATGCAAAGCGAAACTGATGCTTTTCAAAAACACATCGGCTTTATTTCATTTGATGCACACATTTAAGTAATACATGTTTTATGTAATGAGTGATTTTAGAATTGTTCTCTTGCAGATCCAGTAGTTTGAGTAAGAACATGACTCAGGTCTCCAATATGATGATGTCACCAGAGCACAGTTATAATTGTACCAGCTATAATACTGAATAATCCAAAACCTGAAACACAATGAAGACATTTTCAATGGGCTCAATTATGTGTATATGGTACTGACAATAGAGAGACTTTTAGACTAATAATCAGTTAAATTCAGTGATCTCTCACCAATCGGCCACAGTGCTGCCGTCAATCCATTTCCACGCTCCTTCTGTTTTTGTCAGACCAATCCAAAAAGAACTAGAAGTTGCAGCCTTCAGTAAAAACTCCTGTGATCATTGAACAATAAAATGTAATCTATCAAATACTGAAATTAAATAATTAATAATTTAAACAGATCATCATACGTCACTGTGTGTAAACAAACTAAGTATTCAAGAGACTCACTTTTTCTTCTGTGCTCTTTATGATGGCCAGATCGGCTCGTTTTTGTTGACAGTTTTGTCTGCTGTCACTCCAGCTCTTCTTCTCAGATGAAATATAATAGAAACTGGATCTGTAGTAAATCCACTTAAAGTTCTCAGCGAGCTGATCTGTAAGCACAACTCAGTGTAAATGTTTTTTCAGATGGTCTGTCTTTGATTTATGCATAATGTGTATGCAATTGTTTATTTGTTTGGAGTAGAAGGATTGAGAAAAAAAAAGATTTAAACTTGAAAAATTATAACAGTTTTTAATGATTTAGGGAGAATAAACATGATTACCCTGTGTATAAAAGCCATGCTGGAGTTCATCGATCTTCTTTTTTATCTGCTCTCTTTCTTCAGTCAGGTTATTGTTGTGATTCAGTATCTGCTCTCTTTCTTCAGTCAGGTTATTGTTGTGAGTCAGTATCTTCTCTCTTTCTTCATTGAGTTCAGTGATGTGTGTTAGTAAGTGTTTTCTCTGGATGCTAAGCACTATAACAGCCGTCAACAGAAAAGCACACAGTAAACACAAACACACTTCTACTGCTCTCTGCTTTCTGCTCTTTACGGAGACGCTTCCTGATGATGAAGAACACAGGACTACATTTCAACACTTCACACTTCTCATTCACTCTAATGACATTTACTCTTAAAGTCTTTATCATCTATTTTAGCTCAAAATATTTCTCTGTAACCCAGAGGTACTTGTTTTTACTAGAAATGCTCTTTATAAAGTGTATGAGCTGAATGATGTGAGTACCTGTGTGCTGAAGCGGCTGCTGTGTCTCTGTGTTTGTCTTCAGATCATGACGTCTCACAGTATCTGCGCTCTCATAAATATCAACCATCATTTCCACACTTTGTCCTCTGTGTATTTCAATTATCTCCACTTCTTCATAAATACCATCTGTCATCTCTGATCTCTTAGTATTGTTGTACATTATAGCAGTGTGTTCATTATCTTGGTATGTTTTCAGCTTGTCTTTTATCTTGAAGTTGAGACCAATTTAGAACCATTTGTGGTCAATGTGTGAATCACATGATATTCAAGGACAGGAAATGCATAGACATACCCACTCTGCCCCAAAACACATTGAGTCATTGCTGCTGGTGCAGAACAGGATGTTCAGAAAAATGCATAAATGGCATCCTAATAGAATGATTTCAAGAGTTCCCACTTAGATATGCTAGGCACTTATAGCAGGTTTGGCATGCTGTCTCGGGAGAGAGCCCTGAGCTCGGAGATATTTGAGCCCAGGTCTAGAAGCATATCAGGAGAACCAAGATCAGGTAGGTCTCGATCGCTCCCCCTTTAGAAGGGGAGAAAAAGGAGGAGATGGGGTGGAAGCGGGGATTCTTCCAAAATGAAGTGATCCATTTATACTAAGCTAGGATCATTCTGATTGGATTATTACTGATTACGGATGAGTGGCCAGCGGTGCACAATCATATCACATGCTCCTCTCGAAATTAGTTTATGAAACTTCACTTATAAGCCAATCCTGCTTAGTTATTGTTGCTAACCTGAACAAACAAGTACTTACAATCACTGCTGTCAATGTTAAAACTGACCTTGTCCCCAGAGGTTTTTGTTCATTTTGAACACAAAAGGATCAGCTCTCGTCAAAGATTCAAACTGTAATTAAATTTGTCAAGGAGGGATTTTAAAATGAGTATGTGGGTAGCAAGATTAATTTGAAAGTTACAGTTTTCAGATCATCACCTGATCACCAGCAAACAAGCAAACTGTGCTGGTCCTTAATGGACTCCTTAACTTTGCAGAAGGGTCTGGATGTAGACCTGGTGCAGTCGCAATCTGAGCTGCATGCAATGCTTTTTAATGCTCACACTTTACCCCACCCCTAACCCTACGCCTCACAGTGATGTCACTAGCTTTAATGAGTGCATTGTGTCTGACAATGCAAGTCAGAGAGTTCCAGTTCCAGATACTATTGCCACTTAGGGCTAACATTGAAAAATCAAGTTGTCCTGTAAAAAATAATAATCCACCAGTTTAACCACCTAGGGTTAATGTGATTTCACCAAGTAGGACAACTTTTATTTTGATCCTGGAACAACATTCCAATGAAAAAAAAGGGATAAGTTTACAGTTTATGTTAGGTTTAGGCTTACAGTTAGGGTGATGCGTCTCTAACTTTTATTCCCCTCTGATTTTGGGAATAGCCTACAGTTAGAGTTGGGTTTAGAGGTAGGGAACAAAAATGACTTTCCAGAATAAATGATGTTTCAGAATAAAATTCAGGATTGCATCTAGGATTAGGCCAACATTTTGCCATAGATCAAACTCTCAAGGGCCCTGCTCTCACAGCCTGCTCTTGGCCTGAATGGATATTTGACTCCATTTCCTTTGAGTCAATATATTAGAATCAGCATAAATGACTTGAGGTAAGCAGCATCTCGCCATTCCATAAGGAGCAAATTAGGAGTTACTGGATCCAGATCCTCAGCACTAGAAGACATATAGCCTAGGGGTTTAGAATTCAAAATCTCCTCCACCTCCACCAAAACAGTTGCAATAACCTCTTCTTTAACAGTTTGGCCTCCCAAGGTTAAGCAAAGTGCTGACTTTAGCGAATCTCTCTCTCCCACGTCCCGCTAAAATGTGGGGCATAAGGGGGATTGTAGGTGAACTTCGGCCCCGTTTACACTAACGCGTTTTAGTTTGAAAACGTAGAAGTTTTGCTTCGGTTACGGCAACCATCCACACTACGCCGGAGTTTTCGAGCTCCAAAAACGAAGCGCTTCGAAAACGCTGCTGCTCCGTCTCAGTCTGGATGGGGGAAAACAGAGACATCTAAAAACGGAGGCAGGGCTGCCGACTTTCACCTATCTGATTGGGGACATCCCCTTTAAAGGGGACAGTGTACTTTATAACTTCTTTTACATCACCCTGGCTATGTTGTTTCACTTTCTCAACAATAAAATGTAAACATGATTTAAGGAAATGCCTATTTTCATTTTAATATTAGCAACTTAACAGACAGCAGAAATGATGAGGCATCGTGCTGCATATATGAGCATCATCTTCACTGTGTGGATATTTATAACAAAACGAAGCCTATAACAACTGCCTCCTTTCAATGTCAGTGAAAATACGAAACATATCCTCTCTTTTGCTGAATATCAGTTTTAATAATCGATAATGGCCATTGTAAAAGTATAACATACAATAAGTTTATACATTATAGGAAATAAAGGCAAGCGATCAGTCAATATACAGAATAAAGGCTACGTGGTTACATTAATCATTAACTTATCTTTGCGCTCAGCCAAAACACGTTACCTGAGAACAAGTAATAGATTCCAATGACCAAAGTCGGGGAATATGTCGTTAGATATAGACAACAAGATTAATGAAATATCATGTGGATAAATAAAATATATATTTCACAACAAGAAATTTGTGGCTATTGAAAATAGCGATCGGCTAGTAATGTTGGAAATCTACTAGCCATAGTGGCTGGTAATCAAAACAGTTAATCTCAAGCTCTGGTCATCACTCTTACAAAATGGACAATGGTACTTCAAAAACTCGCTTCCTTCTTTGATACTGAAGGCTCTAGTACAGGGGTGGGCAAACTCGGTTCTGGAGGGCTGGTGTCCTGCAGAGTTTAGCTCCAACTCTAATCACACACACAAGCTTATAGATTTCTAGTGATCTTGAAGACACTGATTAGCATGTTCAGGTGTGTTTCATTAGTGTTACAGCTAAACTATGCAGGACACCGGCCCTCCAGGACAGAGTTTGCCCACCCCTGCTCTAGTAGGTTTAAAAGAACCTTTGGCTCTTACCATTGGTACACAGCTTACTCCATGAAGAATAGTTGCAGTTGGTTGATGTGGCCTTATTGGTTTCCTCTCCCTCTGGTGGTTGTCATTAAATTTACTACGTACAGCACCAACTTTTCCCACTACTGCTTGACAATTAAGCCTGGTTTATACTTCTGCGTCAAGTGACTTGCCCAGACTCGTCAGCGCTACCAAGCCGACCAATCACAGAGCTTGCGCTACGTGTCGTTGCGACGTGTAGTTACATTTTTTGAGAGGTGAACGTCAGCGACGCCGACGGCCACGGCGAAGGGCTATGCGTCAGCGCCGTAGCATATGCCAGCGTTTGACGCAGAAGTATAAACCAGCCTTTAGCTGACACTTGGAGCCATGCAGAAAAGTCCACCAAATCATAAGATTGTCCTGGTCGATTGAGTCTACTATGTCGGATATAATTAGCAACTTGTTCAGGTGGGAGTTTACTCAAAAGTTGTTGCACATGAGAAGCACAAGCCAATTCTGCTGCTCCTTCACTTTGACCCCAAGACTGTAGCATACCCACCAGGGCACGAATACGAACTGCCAAAGCACTGAAAGCTTGAGAATTGCCAGATTTAATGGCTGGCAGGCTCATAATCTCCGCAATTTCCCTCAGAACAAGTTGATGGGGCTGATCATATTTCTGCTGGAGGGCTGTCCATGTTGTACTAAATGGCAAAGGATGATTAAAATAAGCCAAAGCCAAGTTACGTGTGGAATCCAATATTAATTGGGGTAACACTTTACAATAACAGTACATGAATAATGATGTATTAATATGTAAACTAAACATTACTTTATTATGAATTAATGATGAGTTAAGGTATGCACTAATTATGAATTAACTTTAACTACAACATGATTCACGTGAGTTCATGTGTGAATAATGGCTACCTTAATTACTTGTTAGTTCATGATTGTTTGTTAATTAATGTATTAATTACCACATTAGTTTATGCTTAATTTAACCTTGAACTCATGATATGTTAATGTATAATTATGTTGTGACTTTACTTGGAGGAGCACATCATCATTAATCGATTCTTAACTACTCATGAAATCCTTATACACGTCCAACTAGTGAGTTTACACTGAATAACAATAGAAAAGTGTTCTGTCAACATCAACATGAAGAGGAGTTCATAAGTAGTTAAGGATGAGTTAATAGTGATGTGCCCCTCCAAGTAAAGTCATGCCATAACTATACATTAACAGCTCATGAGTTCATGTTGGTTACATTTAGCCTAAACTTAAATGTTAATTAATACATTAATTAACAACATGTACTAACAAGTAATTAAGGTAGTCGTTATTTACACATGAACTCATGTGACTCATGTTGAACGTAAAGTTAATTCATGATTAGTGCATACCGTAACTCATCATTAATTCATAATAAAGTAATGTTTAGTTTACATATTAACACATCATTATTCATGTACTGTTATTGTAAAGTGTTACCTTAGTTGGTCTAAAAGAATATGGAATTTATACTGCTCGGTTTCATCGCTTGATAAAAAATTCTCCAAAGCCATTTTCAACATTATGAATTGTTTAAGATCTTTACACAGATAGGGGAAGAAAGGCCCTTTAATTCTACAAGATCTTGGAGGAAGACTAGCATGAAATCTTGGCCCAGATTCCTCTTGAATAACTGGTACCAGCGGGAAAGCCGTACACACAAGGTAAGCGGTCAGCTGGTAAGCGCAAAAAGGAACAGCTGCATACCTACCACTCCTTAGCATTTCTTTTAAAAACTAAATGCAGCCATACGTACTTCTGGCTAATTTGCAATTTCCAGAAATTTATATAAGGCTACGTTTTTCAGAATGAGCCTAGGTTGCATGGTTCTCACGCCTAGATATACCTTGATATAGTTATAAAAACAAATATATAAATCAAAACTGCTGCTTTTCAAGAAATCAATGGTTTTTGAAACAATCTCCCTAAAAACAATCTCACTGTATATGTTCTTATTTATTTAATGTAATGAGGGATTTTTTAAATAATCCACCCCTAAACCTAGCCATCATTGGGGGACAAGCAAATAATGAATTGTACAACTGAGATTGTACGATTTCATACGAATTAGCAAAAAAGTTACGACTTGCATGATTCTCACCCCTTGATATACCATGATATTTAGAAATTTAAAGAGCAAAATTGCTGCCTTTCAAGAAAACAACGGATTTATCTCACTGTATATGTTCATATTTATTTTATGTATTGAGGGATTTTGAAATAATAGTTTTCTTGCAGATCCAGCAGTTTGAATCAGTACATGAAGCAGTTTTCCAACCTGATGAACTCATCAGAGCACAGTAACGATGTGTCGAAGACTGAAAACTTTTGAACCTGAAACAACAAAAAGGACATTATTGTCAGTAGACTTCAAATAATTTTAGTGGTAGAGAGACTTTAAAGATCAGTTCAATTCAGTGCTCTCCCACCAATCTGCCACTGAACCTCCATCAAGCCATGTCCACACATTCTGTATCTTTTTTAGACCAATCCAAAAATCTGAGACAGCCAGCTTCTTTACAAACTCCTGTGATGATTGAACAGTAATACGATTCAGCAAAACTTCTCAAATGTAAGAAGGAAATGTAAAACTAAACTAATGATCTAAACCACTAATTGAAACAAACATAAATAAATAAGACCATTTTACATCAATGTGTACAAACCAGCAAAATCTTTGACTTGTCTCTTACATTTTCTTTTGGGCTCTTAATGGTCAGCAGATCTGCTCTTCGCTGTTGACAGTCTTGTCTGCTGTCTTCCCAGCTCTTCTTCTTAGATGAAGTATAATAGAAACTGAAGTTGTAGTAAATCCACTTATTGTTGTCAGAGCGCTGATCTGTTAATAAAACAGTTTAAATATTTTAATAAGCTTATCTTGGTCTTTGTGAAGTACATTTACGCATATTTACTGGAATTATCAGTGTTTAATCATTTTAAAATTAAGAATAATGACCTTGTTCATTAAGGCCATGGTAGAGTTCATCATGTTTTATCTGCTCTTCAGTCACAATCTCGATCTTGATTTGTAAATCTTCTTTCTCTGCTGTTAGTCTTTTGTTGTTTGTAAGAAGCTTCTCTCTTTCTTCATTCAGGTTGCTGTTGTGATTCAGTATCTGCTCTCTTTCTTCAGTCAGGTTATTAATGTGTGTCAGTATCTGCTCTCTTTCTTCAGTCAAGTCATTGTTGTGAGTCAGTATCTTCTCTCTTTCTTCATTGAGTTCAGTGATGTGTGTTAGTAAGTGTTTTCTCTGGATGATGAGCACTATAACAGCCGTCAGCAGAAGAGCACACAGCAAACACAAACACACTTCATCTGTTCTCTGCTTTTTTCTCTTCACCGAGTTGATTCCTGATGAAGGACACAAGACTATATTTCAACTCTTCACACTTCTGATTCACTCTTTTGACAACAATAATCTGTAACACACAGATATCCTCTCTAAACAGAGAAAATAAAATATCTTACCTTGTTGGAATAAAATGTAAATAAAACCAAAAAACAACAGAGAAAACTGTGAGAGTCACTTCAATAATTCTGCCTGCCTGTTGTTCTAATTTTGCGATGCAGAAGTAATTGATCTTCTGTTAATGTCTGAGACGTCCACTTCATATTCTGCTATAGCTAAATTAATCTGATGATTATGATAATGCAAAAAACTACTTAATAAAAGATATTGTTTTTTAACACAGATAAAATAACTGAAAGCAAACGACAACAGAATCCTTCGACAATGAAGTTACAAACTGCTTGTTTTTACACCTTGTATGAAGTGCATGAGTTGAATGATATGTGTACCTGTGTGCTGAAGTGGCTTATGTGTCTCTGTGTTTGTCTTCAGATCATGACGTCTCACAGTATCTGCGCTCTCATAAATATCCAACGTCGTCTCCACTCTTTCTCTGTCCATTTCAATCATCTCTGATCTCTCAGTGTTGTTGTACATAGCAGTGCGTTAATCCTGTTATCTTGGCATTTTGTCAGTCTGCCTTTTAACCTGATTTGAAACCAATTTTAGTATCTTTAGTGGTCAATGTATGAAACGTGACATTCAGGAAATGGTAAACCTAAAACCAGCTCTGCCCCCAGAGTCTTTGCTGCTGGTTTAGTGTAGGATGTTCAGAAAGCTGCACAAATGGCTTCCTAATTAACTGATTTATAAGGCATTCCACTTAGTTACTGTTGCTAACCTAAATAAACAAGTACTAACCACTAAAACAAGTACTGACTGTCTTACAATCACAACTGTCGGTGTTAAAACCTTGTCCCCAGATGTTTTTGGTTCATTTTGAACACAAAAGGATCAGCTCTCATCAACTAATGATCACACAGCATGATGTACTCTGAAAATACAGATAATCATACTTTGTATGAATCAAAATCTGAACAAACAGAATAAATGCCTTGTCAAACTGAAATGGAAAAGAGGTTCACATTTGGAGCGAGTTAGCTATCTGTACGTAACTTCTCATGAGTCATGTGTTGTTGATGAAATATAGGCTAAATTATATTGATGCCTGACAAACGGAACAGACAGAGATATATTTAGAGCTGTATTTTGTGGGTTTCATGTATATGACAAAAAATTCAAGCAAGAATTAATATCAAATTTTGTGTAAACAGATGAGTTTTATTAAGTTTAATACTGTCTTTTCACTAAAAAGTTAAATTCACTAAAGAGCTGAATTGATATGGCATGGGGAAAATAAGGGGGGAGATATAATTGTAGCAATTTCACCAGGAAACATCATGGCGAATCAAACACAGCCTGGGGACTGCATATTAATCATGTGAGTTTTGTCAGAGTCTGTATTTTGCTTTGATTGGCCTGTTTTTCTACTGGGGTTTAACATTCACATGATTTACACGAGAATGAGGAAACAATGGTGTTTGAGGCTCTCGATATGTCATTATCATGTACTGAACTGTTATCCTTCAGTATATTCAAATTCTGTGCCAACTTTAATTCTTTTGGTTTCAAATTAATAACCATAAAATTACTGAGAATTTAATTTTGTTGTTGTTGTTGTTGTTGTTTTCACAGTATAGAGCTCATCAAGACCTTTTATCCTCATTTCACCCAAATGTGACATACCAGCCTGATCTCACAAGACAACGTAACTGTTTTACCTTTTGCTGCTTTAGTGCTTATTCCGACAAATTTGTTCAGTTCATTTTTTAAAAGGAGGCGTGGCATCAAACCCCACCCCTAAACCCAGCCATCATTGGGGGACACGCAAAACATACTGAATTGTACAACTGAGATTGTACAATTTCATACGAATTAGCAACTAAATCAAAAAGTTACGACTTGTGAGAGAGCGTTGGACTGCATGATTCTCACCCCTGGATATACCTTGATATTTAGAAATATAAAGAGCAAAATTGCTGCCTTTCAAGAAAACAACGGATTTATCTCACTGTATATGTTCATATTTATTTTTTGTATTGAGGGATTTTTAAATAATAGTTTTCTTGCAGATCCAGCAGTTTGAATCAGTACATGAAGCAGTTTTCCAACCTGATGAACTCATCAGAGCACAGTAACGATGTGGCTGAGTTGAATACTGAAAACTCTTGACCCTGAAACAACAATAAGGACATTATTGTCAGTAGACTTCAAATAATTTTAGTGGTAGAGAGACTTTAAAGATCAGTTAAATTCAGTGCTCTCTCACCAATCTGCCACTGAACCTCCATCAGGCCATGTCCACACACCCTGTATTTTTTTTTAGACCAATCCAAAAATCTGAGACAGTAAGCTTCTTTACAAACTCCTGTGATGATTGAACAGTAATACGATTCAGCAAAACTTCTCAAATGTAAGAAGGAAATGTAAAACTAAACTAATGATCTAAACCACTAATTGAAACAAACATAAATAAATAAGACCATTTTACATCAATGTGTACAAACCAGCAAAATCTTTGCCTTGTCTCTTACATTTTCTTTTGGGCTCTTAATGGTCAGCAGATCTGCTCTTCGCTGTTGACAGTCTTGTCTGCTGTCCTTCCAGCTCTTCTTCTTAGATGAAGTATAATAGAAACTGAAGTTGTAGTAAATCCACTTATAGTTGTCAGAGCGCTGATCTGTAAATAAAACAGATTAAATATTTTAATAAGTTTAACATGGTCTTTGTGAAGTACATTTACGCATATTTACTGGAATTATCAGTGTTTAATCATTTTAAAATTCAGAATAATGACCTTGTTCATTAAGGCCATGGTAGAGTTCATCAAACTTGTGTTTTATCTGCTCTTCAGTCACAAGCTTGTTTTTGATCTGTACATCTTCTTTCTCTGCTGTTAGTCTTTTGTTGTTTGTAAGTAGCTTCTCTCTTTCTTTAGTCAGGTTATTGATGTGTGTCAGTATTTGCTCTCTTTCTTCAGTCAGGTTATTGTTGTGATTCAGTATCTTCTCTCTTTCTTCATTGAGTTCAGTGATGTGTGTTAGTAAGTGTTTTCTTTGGACGATGAGCACTATTACTGCGGTCAGCAGAAGAGCACACATCAAACACAAACACACTTCTACTGCTCTCTGCTTTCTGCTCTTCACTGAGACACTTCCTGATGATGAAGAACACAAGACTATATTTCAACATTTCACACTTCTTGTTTTACTCTTATGATAATATAAGCTTTAATAGTTTTTTTTTTCAATCATTTTGGTTCGAAATGACATTCAAATCAAAATTCCGCAAGATAATTTTTTAAAGTAAAATCAAATTAAGGCAAATAATTAGGTAAAGCTAACATGCAAAAGTGTTTGAGCTAAACATATGCAAAAACAATCTGAATTTTAACTGTAATTTAATTATTTGAAATTTTTGATATGCTGTTAAAAATTTTTGAATTTGATTTTTTTAACTTAAATATTGAACAAAAATTTTCAAGGCTGATTTTTTATAGATGTATTTTCAAACATTTTTAGATTATTTGTGTTCTGAATTCAGATTGCAGATATCTAGATTGTAAAAAATACAGTATCAAGTTTTAAAGATAAAGAAATTCAGAACATCAAGTTCAATATACTAAAATTTAAAACCAGAAATTCAGATCATGAAATTCAGATTCAGCAGAAAGTTGGTCAGGGGTCATCAACAGGGAAGAGTAGACGATCACCTGAAAAGTCAAACTAAGAATCACTCGCTTCTGCTTGATTCATTATGGACAAATTACAGGTTGTGAATTACAAGGGTGGAGATTTGGGGTGGTCTGGAAATAGGTAAAAGTAAATATTTCTTTTTTTATCTACACATAGCCTAATGTAAATTTAAACTCATATGTATTTTAGCTTGAAGTATAGGGAAGGCTGCTTTCAGATTCGGGTCACATAAAACAAACAGTATGTTGAAAACACATCAAGTGGCTTTCCCCGTACACTATTCACAGTAATATAGACCTTTTAACACCTCTTATGTTGGTACCATTTGAAACAAGTTTTAAGCACTTAACAAACAAGGTTAACAAGAAATGTCTAAGCGACTCATTCATAGTAAGTCATTTAATTCATTAAATGAGCCGATTCGAACAAATCTGTATGAACATTTCAGTGACAAAGATAGAGATTTGGCGCCAACCATACATTTTGATTTCAATGTCTTTTAGACATTTAAAATAAAGTAATGTTTTTAAATATATGGAAAAATCAGATCATTCAAATTTATATAAACATAATGTTAAATATGATATCCAAGATGATATCTAAGATTATATTTAAAAGAGGCACACACATATAGTATTTTAATTTTCCTTAAAGTTATTCTGTATGCTATGCTGTACTATAGAATATTGTCATAAATAGCATCTTCTATAATTTGAAGAAAAGTATATATATATATATATATATATATATATATATATATATATATATATATATATATATATATATATATGTATATATATGTATATATATATATATATATATATATATATATATATATATATATATATATATATATATGTATATATATATATATATATATATATATATATGTATATATATATATATATATATATATATGTATATATATATATACATATATATATATATATATATATATATATATATATATACATATATATATATATATATATATATATATATATATATATATATATAAATATATATATATATATATATATATATAAATGAAAAAGTGTGTGCAAGCAAATATGCACTGTACCACAGTTGTATAATGCTGGAACAGTTTGAAAATGCACCTGGAAAGAGCTTGAAAAGGCCTTAAATGTAACTTAAATGTGTAAGAGCCCTGTGTCTGTTGAAATAACTTATCAGAGTTTACAGTATGGGTCAGAATCAGCTCTTTATTCCTCAAAACACAGAAAATGTAAATAAAATTGATTAACCAATGAGATGTAATTGAATTAAATAGATGAACTTGGTTCACTGAAGCACGTATATATTCATTACACAAACTACTGAAAATAGTAAGTTTGCAGAAGAATTGTGTCCTCCTGAACCTCACAGACACCAGTAAACTCGCACAGCTCTGTGATTAGCCAAAATGCTTAGTTTGTAATACTGTATAGTATTGTATTGTATTGTTTACAAATTTTTACTCTTTCTTTTTTATTCTTTAGACTACATTTTACGTATATATTTAGATTACATTTTATGTATAATTGTATTTATTGTAAATTTTTTCTTAAAACTGTACTTTTTGTATTAACATTATATAGGCACTTGATTCTCTATATGTCCTGTACATGTGGTTGAATTTACAATAAAGCTGACTTTGACTTTGACTTTGACATTTCAGGTGATCGTCTACGCTTTCCTGTTGATGACCCCTGACCCACTTTCTGCTGAAACTGAATTTCTGGTTTTGAATTTTAGACTATTTAATTTGATGTTCTGAATATTCTAAACTTGAAACTGTATTTTTACAATCTGGATATCTGCAGTCTGTGAATTCAGAACACAAAAAAATCTGAAGTTTGAAAATACATCTATAAAAAATCTGCCTTTAAAAAAATCTGTTGTTTTTAATTTCAAACGTTCAATATTCAAGTAACGAAATTCAAATTTAAATTAAGAAATGTTTTTAACTCCATATAAAAATTCTGATTTCTTAAATTACAATTGTCAAAAATTCAAATGAACACAATTCAAATTCAGATTATTTTGGCATATTTTTAGCTCCATAATAAGTAACGAATGAAGAATATTTACATTGAGTTAACAGATGTGTAGGTATGTTTAACTTTAAACAAACTTACAAAGGATTTTTAAAAAATCTTTTGACATTTTTCTAAAGAACACTTCTATGTAAGGATTCATGTAATTGTGCAAATTAGATCCAGTGTAAGAATAATCCAACAACTTCATTCTCATAGTAGAAACCCCCTGTATAAGTGAATGAGATAAATGATGTACCTGTGTGCTGAAGCGGCTGCTGTGTCTCTGTGCTTGTCTCAAAATCCAGACGACTCACAGTATCTACACTCTGATAAATATCCACCATCATCTCCGCTCTTTCTTTTCTGTCTATTTCACTCATCTCCACTTCCTCATTACTAGCATGTGTCATTTCTGATCTCTCAGTGTTATAGCACTAATGTGTTCATTGTGTGAACTTGACATTTCATCAGCCTGCCTTTTTTTAAACTAAAATGGTTAGCGTGTCAATGTGTCAATTCATTTATCCTGCTAGACAGGAAGAGTTGTTTTTTACTATTCACAGCAAGAATCTGAAAATAGGCCATGCAACATTTTTTACTTTTATAACCAATAGTATGAGACTTTGCAGAAACTTCAGCTGGTCAAAACTAAGTAATATGATCATATTAGCCCGGTTCAGTTGGCATTGCGTTGGCTCACTATTAAACTTATAACATATAAAATCTTGTTGACTACGTACAAAGCCCTAAATGGCTTAGCTCTCCAGTAGTGAGCTCCTGCTGTATTACAGCCCCTGACATCCAATATGTTTAATTCATTTTGGACAATTGATATAGATGGGTTGGGTTGGGTTGTGGCTAGGCCACACGGATTCTGCGCACGCAGAATTCCGCAGATTTTCCGCAGAATTTCACAGATTTCCGCATATTTTTAGCCCATCATTAATTCTGTTTATTTACTTGAGTAAATCTAATTTTATTCAGTTTTTTTAATTAATTACAGTAATATGATTGACTAATATGAAAATGTTTATCTGCACAATGCCGTTTGCAGTATTTTCTGTCTTTTAGTAGATATATTATATGAGAGACTTTCTTTGTTTCTAGTGAAGTGAATCTAATTGGATTTGCATTTTAAACATGTAATAAAAGTTTAAAAGTATTTCACATATTAATGTTTTAGTTATGATATTCCCAAAATAATCAAACTATTACTGTCGTGTAGGATTTCCGCAGCATTTTGCGACAGGATATTTCAAACACACAACAGTTTGACACTATTCTCTGCAGCTACCAAGTCAGAGAAAGACACTTGCATCATAAAATTCAGAGTTTTTTTCCAATACAGGCTCATTCTGAAAACGTAGTCCCATGGACGTTTATGGAGAACATGAATTATGTAGCCAGAGGTAGCCGTATGGCTGCATTTTATTTTTAAAGCTAACGCTACAGGGCGCTCCTTTTGGCGCTTACCAGCTGACCGCTTACCTCCTTGTGGAGAGCTTTCTCGCTGTAAACAGTTTGTCAGGTTAGCTTGTCTTGTACGTTGGTGGACTTGAGATGCAGAGAGGAGTTGACCACGACGACGACCGGGTTCGAGTGCGGGGAAAGGCAGTTTCAGAAATCAGATAAGACAAAAACAGAATCCAAAAAATAAAATGATTGAGTGAATAACAAGGTGAGAATGTGGTAAAATCCAAAAACATGGTAAAAATCAGACGAGGGCTTTTCTTTTTCTGGACGGCTTTTGTAAACCGTTGGTTGGGTTTAGGGAAGTATGTGGGTGGGCGGGTCAAATGGTAAAATTGGTTCGGTTTTGGGAAGGAGGTGGGTTGGTCAGTCGATTGGCCAGTCGCCCAGTCAATCATTCAGTCAGACAGACGGTCGGTTGGTCGACAGCGGCCTCTAGTGGGTTTATGTGAGAATATGTGAGAGTTCTATATACTTCCCGGGATGTATTTTCTGGTCTCCAGAAACGTCCATGGGACTACGTCTTCAGAATGAGCCTGGGTTGTTTTTTTTCCCAAATTCCATTAAAACAACACTCTTCCATCAGTTCCTTTCAATTAAAAATGCAACACCCGAAATTACATGAAATGTGGATAGTGTGTAGAAATTTTTATTATAAATTATGTGATATAACATGTATAACAAAATGATCATGAAGGGAAACTTTAAAAAACAACTAATGTAAACACCAAACACCTTATACTTATTAATGTCTTATTAAGATTGAGGCAAATGCTGCAATTACTGATGTCCATGTAAACTTAGTCACTGTTTTCAAAATGTTTCTTTAAACAGTCCTTACTGTCATCCACTAGTTGACAAATTACCAATTTGACCATCATTACAAATTGATCATCAGTCTGTTCTTGTGTTTTTTCTTTTCTTTTCTTTTTTTTCTTTTCTTTACTTTTTTAACAGTATTTTTTATATGAAAGTGTATTTAATGTTTAATGTTGTGCTTCTATTTTAGGTGTGACTTTTTAACATTCTGTAAGGGTTCTACGGATGAAAAATAGCCATTCTTGGCTAATTCTGGCACATTTTACAGTAATGTTTATTAATGTGCATTGACCCTGTAAACAAATCAACTAAACTAAACTAAACTAAACACCCGACTCCAAATACATGTTATTGGTTGAGATAATGTAGCTGTTGCTGGAAAACATGGAAACATGAACACGAAAAGGTCATGCAGTGGCGCAGTAGGTAGTGCTGTCGCCTCACAGCAAGAAGGTCGCTGGTTCGAGCCTTGACTGGGTCAGTTGGTGTTTCTGTGCATTCTCATAGGTTTCCTCGGGGTGCTCTGGTTTTCCCTACAGTCCAAAGACATGAAATTGTCCGTAGTGTATGAGTGAGTGTGAATGAGTGTGTGTGTGGATGTTTCCCAGAGATGGGTTGCGGCTGGAAGGGCATCCGCTGCGTAAAAACCTGCTGGATATGTTGGTGGTTCATACCGCTGTGGTGACCGCGGAATAATAAAGGGACTAAGCCGAAAATGAATGAATGAATGAATAAGTAACAAAAATGTTCATTTATCAGGTTTGATTCGATCAGCATACAGTAACATCAAGAATAATAAAGATAAGGATGTAGGCTAGTTCTAAAAATCAAGTTACATAAAAAAGGCCACACCATAACACAGAGTAAAAATACCACTTCAGAATATTTTTCCAGCTCATGAACAATAAAAACAGTGACAGCCAATCAGAATCCAACTGCAGTTTGAGCATATAAACAAACCAATATCATCTGTTGGTTGTTGATAATGTTGTGGGCCTTCAGCTGAATTACAACTAAAATTCCCTATTTACTAAACCTCTAGTACAATGGAAAGGTTCCATGGATGTTAAAAGGTCAATTTAGGAATGAAAAGCTGTACAGGATTAACTTTCTCAAATGGAGTGAGTTGCAAAACAGTTTTGATGTTTTATTTCATGTCCCCTTTGTTCGACGCTACACTGTCAGGTTTCCCTCTACCACCATATAAACGTTTCACTTTAAAGCACAGGAAGCAGCTCGTTTAACACATGCAACTTCACACCATGAAATTCACATTTATCCGGAAGATTAAATTACTGTTCTAAATCTTTACAACATCTTTGAAAACGTCCCTAGAAACATTGTCCAGGTTTTCTTTGAAAACCCAAGGTATAATTTGACACCTGCGGCCAATACTGAGACCAACATTTGATCTGTGCCCACATACTGCAGCTGTTAGCTAAGAAACATGTTTGCAGCAGACACCAGAAACACACACTGACTTCATACGCCAGAGAAACACACCAACCTCCATATAGACACGCGTTAACATTTCAAGTTCATAAAAGTTCATTTATTAATTAAATACAGACTCACAGGAAAAAGTTTATTCACCGGGCATCTAAAAATACATATTTCCTGTCTTCGTTTTCCACTTTTCAACCCTGACAAAAAACAAACAAACAAACAAACCAAAATAAACACAATGGTGGTCAGTAGCCCACCCACACACACTTAAACACACACTAGCAACTGCACACTCACATATTGAAAACACACGTGTCTATATATAAATAAAAGGCCCTTGATTCTTTTACCTTTCCTCCAATGTTTTATGATGATAGTTCCCCCACTATCTATGCCACTCTTCAAAAACGGTTTGACTTTTTTTCTTCTGTCAAACAGTGAATAAAATATTTGAAGAAAACTGGAAACCTGTAACCATTGACTTCTATAGTATTTGTTTTTTTCTATGGAAGTAAATGAAGTGAGTCATTTTTCAAAATATATTTTGTGTTCAACAGAAGATAGAATGTCAAGTGGTGTAAAACAACTTGTGGGTGAGGGTATTAATTTCTGGATGAATTATCCCTTTAATGTCTCTCCTTTTTGTTTCTGCTTTGTGTTTCCCACTCAGACATGTGTTTTGCTCGCCTCATAATCTCTTTACTATAACACGTTCAGTCTGTCCACTATTGTATTAGCAATAATCTTAAAATGAGATTACATTATCTCATTTAACTGCCTTTTAGTGTATATTTACATGTATTCTTTTAGCAGAAACTGTTATCCAATGTGTTTAACAGTTTTTACATATTTACTACAATTTAATGTGTGTTTTTAGACTCATTTTACATTTTTGATATATAATAATAATAATAATTTTTAATTTAATTTAATATAGGGGCAGCAGAGTGGCTCAGTGGTTGGCGCTGTCACCTCACAGCAAGAAGGTCACTGGTTCGAGTCCCAGGTCAGTAGGCGTTTCTTTGTGGAGTTTTTTATGTTTTCCCTGTGTTTTGGTGTGGGTTTCCTCCGGGTGCTCTGGTTTCCCCCACAGTCCAAACACATGCTCTATAGGTGAATTGCATAAACAAAATTGTCAATAGTGTATGGATGGGTGTGTGAGTGGGTGTGTATGGGTGTTTCCCAACACTGGGTTGTGGGTAGAAAGGCATCCGCTGCATAAAACATGTGCTTGGATAGTTGGTGGTTCATTCGGATGTAGCAACCCCTGATAGGGGAATAATCTGAATGAAAATAAATGAATAAATTAAGTTTTATTATACATTGTTATACTTTTATGGCTTCAGAAGCTTGTTTATTTCTATCCTTAATGGAATCTAAAATATTGACATTTGTAATTTAGTTTTCCAAACAGATCTTTGTCTTTTCAGAGATGTTGTTTGTGATGTGTTCAGGGCAGAATGTATTTCCAGCTGTATAAAAAAAAGTCTTTATTGTGATTTAAAATATATATATTTATATATATATATATATATATATATATATATATATATATATATAAATAATTTGTTTTATCAACAGATGATTCTTCTTTTGAACCAGTTCATTCAATGATTTGTATAAGCTGATTTTTAAAATCATTTAAAAACTTTTAGTCAGAAAACTGTTGGTTCATTCCGCTGTGGCGACCCCTGAAAGGAACAGGGAACTAAGGAACTAAGGAACTAAGCCGAAGGATAGTGAGTGAGTGGTTTGTTAAAGGAATAAGCTCAGAGTTATTCTAAACTATTTATTTCTCAAATAAAGCTATGCTGTTCATTTCATATATTTTAATGTTCAGAAGAATCAATTCAAAAGAGTCAATTGTTCAAACTAGATTTTTATGGCTTATGTTTTTGAATCATTGAAAAGAAACAGCTCATAACAGTACATAAAAGTACTAGCATCATCTGTTTGGCAATCAGACCTATTTTTCCGCTTTAGTTTTAGGAACCAAATACAACCTCCGAAAATGCAGCTTATATCAATACACTTCCATTAACAAATCAATTATAAACAATAATTTAATAACAAAAGATTTGTGGTTCCTGAACAAATGACTCTTATGTCTTATTATAAAAACATACTGTGTGACCATTGTAGTTTAACCTATTTGTACCATATAGTGGTGTTTATGGACGACATGGTGGTGCAGTGGGTAGCAGAAAGGCCACTAGTTTGAGCCCCAGCTGGGTCAGTAGGCATTTCTGTGTGGAGTTTGCATGTTCTCCCTATGTTTGAGTTTCCTCCGGGTGGTCCGGTCTCCCCCACAATCCAAAGACATGTGATGTAAGTGAATTGGGTTGGCTAATTCATCTGTATATGTCCTGGTCCTCTATATTGGGGGTTGAGCATTGGGCTAACAACTCACCTCATAACGAACTAGATGTTACAAAACACCAATATGGTGCAACTAAATATCAACTTTGATATAAATGGCCCTGCAAGAAAGTGTTGTTTATGTTATTGAAAATATACATCCTTTATTATGAAGGACAAATATTAGACAATGTTAAAGTCATCAAGGCCCCTAATTATCTCAGATTAGCACAGTCTCTCCGACAATGATTATATCCTGACTAAAGCTTATTAGAGGGCTTAATCATTGGAGGCCTGTTTAGGGACTGATGACCCTCCATGTGGATAGAAGACATTTTAGATGTTTATGCATTTTTTTTTTTTTTGGCAAAATACCAAAATAACATGAAGCAGGACATTTAAAAAACTCAATAAATTATCACAGAAGACTGATTTTATTATTATCATATACAAATTATTTATTTTACTTTATTGGTCACATTATTTTAATGAATTATCACGTTTAAAAAACATTTAAATTAGATTTTTGCCTCTGTAAACTCCTAATTTCAATAAACTCCTCACCATACAGACAATGTACCTTAGAAATACTAATAAACAGCCAAAATCTTAATAATAAGCATGTAATTATGCTTACATGCTTAATTGTGGTAGTGAAAACTGTTACTTAAATTAAAGAATTAATTGTAAATTTTATATTAAGTGTTTATTTATCTATTTATTTTATTTTATATTAATACAGCTGACTGAGCCATAAGCAAATAAAAATTCTAAGAAAAAAAAAAAATCTACAAAACACATAAAAAAAATTCAAATATTTAACATTTAGAGTACTTAAACAAACATAGTTAGCTGTTGTTCATATTTTTAAAATAATATTTTGATAATCTTATTTGGTCTTTTGTCAAAAGAGCTTCTTAGTGTTGGGTTTATGCACGTAATGTGGTACAAAACAAGAAACCAAGAGGAAACCCGCTTCAAACATGCATTTCCTGTCAGTCACTTGCTTTGATTTTGAACTGACTGAGGACAATAAGGGACAAAGCTACTAGCCCTCTGCCCAGCGTTAACAGGAAAACAGCACATGAAGGAATGTCACTGGTATTCCAGCCAGATCCAAGAGCTTTAACAACAGACACACAAACAAGAAATTCATAATGCACATTTTATTCACAGAGTACTGCATAAAACACAATCATACAGCAGTTTAGCCACAACGTTAAGTCAAAATAAAAAATTCATCAGAGTTGGCTTGCACACATTTCATTACCTCACACTCACAGTATCTCATCTGTCGAAGCTGCCACCTATTAATTGGACGTCCCTTTTCCCCGACAACATTTGTCAACGGCCATCTGTCAGTCTGAGTTCACCCCCCTCCATGTTTTCGTCTCCCTTAAAACACCCGCCGCCCCCCTCCTGAAAGTCTTTAATCAAGCTGCAACACTTCTTCTCAAGTAATGCACCCATCCCTCCCTCCCGTCTTGAAGCTTTAGATAAGACAGACTGGCCACCAGGGTTCTTATCTCTGCCCCAAGAACAAGTGCTTGAAGGACAAAAAATAAACAAGCAACCAAAAAAAAAAAACAAGACAGCAAGAAGCATGGTTAAATGCATTAATACAGTTGTCCATAAATTGCTCTCAGAACCCTCCGTGGACCACCCACCACCCTGCAGCTTCAAGTAAGAGAGTTTATGAAGCTCAGAGGAAACTTTGGGGGGCGCAAGAGGTGGAGATGCGGAAGGCGGCAGAAAAGCCCTCGCTCGTCTCCTCAGCTCCATCCCACACGTCTGGAGCGCAGCTGTCGCAGAAAGGAGTCTGCTCTCTGTAGGTGGCTCCAGAAGCTGCTTGTGCTCTCAGAGACACCACAACAGACTGCGCATAGTCCTTAAGAACTTTATATTTACTAGCAGAGTACCAACTTGTAGTTCCGGGACAGATTCTCAAGTTCCCACAGTCAGATACAAAAGGAAAGTCTGCTTATCCCTGACACCTGAATTACCTTTGAGTCCTTGTGAAGGATGTAACAGTTCAAGGGTAATTGCTGACTTGTTACACCAATTCTGCGTCACCCTTCCGTCCTCCTCCTCACACCTTCGTAGCCAGAGACTGGGCCTCGGTCTTCTGTGAAGAAAGGGAGCTGGCGGGACTGGCGTGAAGAGCTTTTTTTAGGTTGAGGAGGCAGAGGCACTGGGAGCGGAAGCGGAGGTCAAAGAAGGCATAGAGCAGCGGGTTGAGACAGCTGTTGACGTACGCCAGGCAGGTTGCATAGGGATGTGCCAGAAGCAGGAGGTTCAGGAAGGTGCAGGAGTCCGGTGCCAGGTTTAGGTATGAGAGGGCATCCATGGTCTTCACCACATGGAAGGGCATCCAGCATGCTGCGAACACCACCACCAATGTGGTAATGATCTTCAATAGGCGACGCTTGCGCTGGTCTTCTTTGCGCAGGCTGTTGAAGTGGCGTGTGACGGTGCAGCCGATGAATCCGTAGCACACCATCATGGCAAGAAGAGGGATCAGAAAGCCCAGGGCTGTGGAGGAGATGCTGAGGCCTGCAATCCAGTAGGTCTCCTGGCCTGGTTGGCTCACCACCAGGTTGAAGTCCATAGCGCAAGAGGTGCGGTTGGTCTCGACATCATACACTGTGGTGCGGAAGAGCAGCGTGGGTGCAGCAAGAACTCCTGAGAGAAGCCAGATGGCTGTCAGAGAGGCCCTCATGTGCCCTCTGGTCCGCAGCTGAGTGCTGGTCAGGGAGTGCACGATGGCCATATAGCGGTCCAGGCTCAGGCAGGTGAGGCAGAAGACACTGGCATACATGTTGAGCAGCACCACATAGCTGCTGATCTTGCAGAGTGCCACGCCAAAGGGCCAGTGGTATCCCAGAGCAGTGTAGACGGCCCACAGGGGCAGGGTCACCACAAAGGTCAGGTCAGCGAGAGCCAGGTTTCCAATGTAGACGTCCGCAGCTCTCCTCTTAGACTGGGCCCGCCACACCGTGAAGATGACCACACCGTTCCCAGTGAGTCCCAGGATGAAGATGAGCATGTAGAGCACGGGAATCAGAGAATATGATGGTTCCCACTCATCATATTCACACATTGAGCTGTTCACTGCATCGTCGAAGTAATCTGGGCTGTAGTCAGCAGTCATGTTGTCCATGGCATTCATTCCTTCAAGAAAATCTTTGAAGTGATCACAGAGAAGTTGTTTGTCATGTGCTCAGGTCAGAATGTCTCTCCAGCTGGACAAACTGGCTTTTAAGCCCTCAGGCTTTCTCACTCCCCTCCCCTCTCCCCGAACCCCGCCCCTCCACCCGGTGGCCACTACCCTCAGTCGCAGTCCATCTTCACACTGCAGCTCCGGAGGAAAACCCAGCGGATTAGTGGACCAAATACAAAAATAACATGTAAACACAAATATTTACGAGCGGGACTGGTGAAAAACAGCATTCAAATGCAAAACAGATCTCGGAAATACTTGTAAATCACTGCCCTGAATAATGCTGGAAAAAGAAACTGAGATATGTGTGGATAGAGCAGTTTTTAAATACAGCAGCCTACATCTATTCCGAGTAAAACTACATGTAACATTTGTAAACCATATATATACTACCGCGTGCATGATAAAATGCGTGTTTTTGTTGTTTTTATTTGATACTTTGCTACGTTTAAAATTAAATGTTAAACTTGTCGATCTGCCGTGACATGCCAGGACTTGTGTTTTTCCCAGAAACGGATAAATTGATATTTTAATGCACGGATGTCAATGTGTGAACAACTGTCTATTAGGGATTAATTTCCATACCAATGCGCTCTAATGCTGCTGCGCTCTGCGCTCACGGGCTTGCCCGAGCAAGATGTACAGCTTCTCAACAAATCATCTGCATCAACAAGGCATGTAAGAGAACTTTTCTGTGCATTAGACACGTTTTCAGTTCATAACGCACTTTACTTGAAAGATAATGCAATCGTTTAACCACAAACATCTGCGTTTTAATGCAGGAACGGTTCAATTTAATAATAGGCTGATATAGTTTGCAATTTAACGCGAGAATGAGAACATGTCTATGTGCCAAAATAAATAAATAAATACCGAAACATTATGAAATAAATTAACTGACAAATTATTAAGTAAACAAGTATTAAGCAACAATAATGAAACGATAATGAATAGCATATTGTATCTGAAATAAGTGTCATGCAATATAATGGTCTGTGAATAAATAATGCATAAATAAATAATCAACAAATTAGGACTTTAGCTATTGAAATTTCTTTAGAGGTTTCAAGGTTGCTGTCTCAAAATAAATGCATACACAAATATCACACAAAACAACCCAATCATCAGTATTTTAAAAATAAAGATGTCGTTAAGCATTCATCTATTATGCATTTATTTAAATGCTATTTTTTGTCATTATTCTTTGCTTTAATTTTGAATTTGTTATTAATTTAGATTGTATGGCCATTTTAAGTTAGCATAAATTACCTCTCTCAACTTTTCTAAAGCTTTTTTTAAAAATCAGTGTAGAAACTTTCATTTAATGAGTTTAATGACAGTAACTAATAATAATGAATAATAATGAAGACTGGAAAAGTATTAAACTGAGTAATCTGCTTTATATTTTTTAATTATAATGCATAATTGTAGATTCAGACATTTTTGGAAATGATTTATAATAATTGATTGATTTTTTTTATCAGACTTTATATGGCTTAGTAAACAAATATATATGTCAACTTTTTTGGCAATTACTGCAATAAATTAACTGAAAAATAATAATAAATGAAAATAAACTCAGTAAGTGAGATAATTTCTGAATAAATTATAGCACCTGTCACATCTCGCTGTAAAGTACAGTTAAAAGTATAACTTGTCTTATGACAGCCTCTAAAATTGCATAATCAGTAGGCTACTAGCTTTAAAAATTATGACTTATATGTACAGTCAGTGGCAGAAAGTTAAGGAACAGAAAGCTAGGCTATAATCTTCTCCTGTAACTGATTTGTAATGAAGATCTCAGTGTAGATGGGACGGGTGTGTTAGCGGGGTGGTTTGTGTGAGCAGTGCAGGAGCAGACGGTAGCTTTCACTCCTCACCCTTCCTCGTCTCTCAGCGATGAGGCGTCAGTGGCGCCGAGGACCAGAAACACACAGACACAACTATCCCTCCCTGACCCCAAAACACACACACAGGCACCGGACAGACAGTATTCAAATGTTGTGACAGCTTTTACATGTGCTAGAGTTTGTTTCTGAAAGTCCCTCTAAAAGTCTATCTAAAAGGACACAAGCTCTGTTTGGTTGAATTGAAATACAGTTAAATGGAGTTTTAACATGCTTCCCATGACAGAAACTCCCTACACCTTTTTTCTTTCTACAAAAATTATTAAATCTTCACCAGTCACCAAAACTGTTTGAGAAAGTTACTTTTGAAAGTAATGCATTACAATATCGAGTTACTCCCCAAAAAAGTAACTATTAAGCTTTAGTTACTTGTTATATCCAGACTAAGGCTTGATCTCTTTCAGAATTTGTTTTTTTTCCATTCTTTTTTAATAGAGTAGTTCTGCAATTAACAACACACTGTATAAACTTTATTTACCTTTAAAAAACACATTAAAACACTATGTGTCATATATATATATATATATATATATATATATATATATATATATATATATATGTATATGTGTGTGTGTGTGTGTGTGTGTGTGTGTGTGTGTGTGTGTGTGTGTGTGTGTGTGTGTGTGTGTGTGTGTGTGTTTGTGTATTCATTCATTCGGCTTAGTCCCTTTATTTATTTACCGCCAACTTATCCAGCACATGTTTTACACAGTGGATGCCCTTCCAGCTGCAACCCTCCTTTGGGATACTCCATACACACTCATACACTACAGACAATTTAGCCTACCCAATTCACCTGTGCAGCGTGTCTTTGGACTTGTGGGGGAAACAGGAGCACCTGTAGAAAACTTACGCGAATGCAGGGAGAACATGCAAACTCCACACAGAAACGCCAACTGACCCAGCCGAGACTCGAACCAGCGACCTTCTTGCTGTGTGGCGACAGCACTACCTACTGCATCACCGTGTCGCCATATATATAAATATATTATTGAACATTTTAAGTAATGTGTATGCTTCTTGCTTCAAGTGATTTGTCTCAAGTAAAATCACTGTCTATTGAGACAATCTTCTTTTCCTTGTCTACGATGCTTTCAAAATAATGAGCACATCCTCTCATTGACTATAATTTTAATTCAGCAATTTGTTTTTTAAAAGCTAACAAATTAAAGTCTAATTAAACTAAAAAGTAACTCAAATTACATTTTCAAAAAAGTAATTCGAATATTATTACTAGTGACTATTAAAAGTAATATGTTACTCAGTAGAAAAGTAATATTATTCGCATTACTTTTAAAGAATTACGCCCAACACGGGTCACACAGTACATACATACATTCATATATACATACATACTTATTAACCACTTACACAAAATATTTTGTAACTTTATCATTCTTTAAATTTCTTTCTTTCCATGTTTATGTATTAAATGAAATATCAATTCATTAAATAATCACAAGTTCAAACATTGTAAAAAAAAAAATCCTGGTAGCCTTAATTATTTAAGCTGAATCACATTAACTTTATGAGTTTATTGAACTTATATCATGTTAAACTGACTTAAAACGGCTTGCATAACTTATAAAATTAAGTTAGAACATAATTAACTTAGTTTTATAAGTTCAGTGAAGTAAAACATATGCGGTCATTATTTTGACCTTAAAATTATTGATCATATATATACATATATATATATATATATATACATATATATATATATATATATATATATATATATATATATATATATATATATATATATATATATATATATACACACACACACACACAGTATAGTGTAACATTTAGTTTCATTAATTAATTAATTAATTGTTTACATATTCATTTATTTTCACAAAAAGGGAATATATCATGCTTGCTACCCACCAGTTTGTGTAAGGTTTTATATGTTGTTAGTTTGTTGTCATCTAAAAACACTAATTATTTAATATTTTAATATTTTATATTTAAATGAAGATATTTTCTTTAGAAAATAATAAAAAAATGACATATTTTTTGAAATAAGTTTTAATACATTTTATTTTTCAGAAATGTCCTGCAAAAAAAAGATAAAAATGCATTTTTGAATTTTCAACACACCTTTAATACAATTAGTAAAAATCTATGCAGACTAATACAGCATAATCTTTAAATTATCAACACAAATTTGACATAAAACCTCTTTATAACATCAACATAAGATCTCCCATTGCTTTGTAATACTGAAAATCAATGCAAATTCTGGATTTCACTAAATTAAATAAGCTTTTTGCAAAAGGAGAGAGAGAATTCTAAAGTAATCTTTGAAAGGTTCTCCACTTCTGAGTTATCCTGAGCAGCAGTCAAAATTCTTACACTTTATTTTTAAACATTATTCATGCTATAATACTGTTATCTCCATCTAAATCCCAGATCATGTGCTCCTCCTCCAAATACACATCACAGGTGGCATTGGATTTCTCTCCCCTGGATTCTAACAGGATAGATATGATAATGGGACAAATGGTACAGATAGATATGCAAATGCCTTGCCAAAGCAACTGGGGGTCCAACAACTGGCAAACTGTTTATTCCCCAGCAATTAAATTTATTTTGGTGAGTCTCAAGTGTCTTCTATTCAAAATAAAGCATCTCATATCCGTGCCTAAATGCTGCAGTGATGTTTAAATGTTAAACGATGAGACTCTTAACGGTTATTAAGAGCTGTGGGTTTCACACATGGCAGAGTATGGCAAGCTGTTTCATTTATGACATATATAATTCACTACCATCTATATTCATGTTATTAGTACTCATTTTTTACAGCTTTTTAAAATAAATTTGTAGTATTTATTAGCAAATTGTGCATATTTTTAATATGTGCCCATTTTTTAATTGATACTAGTGCTTATTCATGAGATATTATTTTTTTGATCAGACACTAAATATTGGATACTAGTGCCAATTAATTATAAACCAGTTTAAATATGAAAATTGTTTTAGTTACAACAGAATAATTGCTTGCTTCAATTAAAATAAGTTGGCGGTTCATTCCACTGTGGGGACCCCTAATTAATAAAGGGATTAGGCCGAAAAGAAAATGAATCAATGAATGAATTAAAGTACTAGATTATTAAGATTATTAAGTACTAGATTCTTAAGAACATTTATTAGGTACTATGTAATAAAGAACTAGTATGAATTAATAACCAACAATGTCTATAATATATACTTGTATACAATAACTAACTTCTATCAAAGGAATAGAGCTTGTGAAAAGTAGTACTTAATAGTACTATAATAGGTGTTAGAACTGTTTATAGATTAAATAATAAAATGGCTTGCCATAGACAAAGTTTGATGTGGTATTTGCATGCACAAACCCTACATGGGATGAATGGCAAGCGCAGTGTTGGACCACACACACATGCACGCACACACACACACACACACACACACACACACACACACACACACACACACACACACACACATACACAAAGGGAGTGACAGAGCGGTCGGAGCAGCTGGATACGACTCAGATCTTTGATCCGTTCTGCCTGACCTTGGCAGGATCATAAGTGGTTGTTTTTCAGAAGTTAACTGACTCAATGTGGACTGCAAATGGACTGCTTGATATGAACAAATGTGTACAGGGCATCTGCGTGAGAGAGAGAGAGAGACATGGAGATTTAGATGTGTAAGTGCATGTTTTAGACAACTGAGAAAACACACAGACCTCCTGACAGAAGACAGCAATTGTGTATATTTACTTTGCAACCAAATTAAATCTTAATGAAGCAGCAGTTGCCGGCCATTAACAATTTTAGTGGTTTTTTAACCTTTAACAAAAACATTTATTTAGCTGAAATTGAATGGATGGACGAAAAAATGACTAAACAAAAAAAAATAAAATAAATGAATAAATGACAGAACAAATGAATGAATGAATAAATGACAGACAAGTGAATGAATGAATGAATAAATTACCGAACAAATGAATGAATTAATGTATGACCAAACAAATGAATGAATGAATCACCGAACAAAAATTGAACAAATGAATAAATGACGACAAATGAATGAATGAATGAATAAATGACAGAACAAATGGATGAATGAATAAAAGACCGAACAAATGAATGAATGAAAGTATGGCCAAACAAATGAATGAATAAATCAACAAATAAAAAAATGAACAAATGAATAAATGACAGTACAGATGAATGAATAAATAAATGACAAAACAAATTAATGAATAAATGACCAAACAAACAAATGAATGACTGAATGTTTGACTAAACAAATGGATGGATGAAAAAATGAATGACCGAACAAATGAATGAATGAATGAACATATGAATGAATAAATGACCAAACAAATACATGAATAAATGTTTGACCGAAGAAATGAATGGATGACTGAACAAATGAATGAATGACCAAACAAATGAATAAATAAATGAATGAACAAATTAATGAACAAATTAATGTATGACCAAATGAATGAATGAATGATCGAACAAATTTATAAATAAATGAAAAAACAAATGAATGTGTGACCGAACCAATGGATGGATGGATGAATAAATGAATGAATGACCGAACAAACAAACAAATAAATAAATGTATGACCAAACAAATGAATGAATGACTGAACAAATGAATGAATAGATGACCGAACAAATGAATGAATGTATGACCGAACGAGTGAATGAATTAATGAATGACCAAACAAATGAATGAATGTATGAATGAAAAAAATGGATGGATAGATGAATGAATGAATAAATGACTGAACAAATGAATGGATAAATGAATGAATGTATAACCGAACAAATGAGTGAATGACTGAACAAATGAATGAATGAATGAATGAATTAATTAATTAATTAATGACCAAACATATGAATTAATGAATGAATGTATGAGAACAAATGAATGAATGAATGAACAAATGAATGAATGAATCAATGAATGATTAATTGAAAAGCAAAGGTCCAATAACAAAGCCCTGAAGAACACATTGAGAAAGAATGAAAATTACTGACAATAATGTCAATCAGAGAGAAATGTCAACCACAAAAGTTCCATATAGCTGAAAGGTAAGAGAGAACTATGGGAAACTGTCAAACAGCTCTTAAATCAAGCATAAGAAGGTCATTGGTATTTTGGGGGGATATTTCAGTCCTATGGCCTAAAAAAACTTGATTAATATGAATCTAAAAACATTTATAGTTAAATTAAAGTGTAGCATAGAGTTACTATTTATTTAAAATTTTAGAAGTAAAAGGAAGATATCAGTTTGAAAATATAAATCTGAAATTGTTTATTCCAGAAAAAAGCTATCCCAGCATTTTTTGTACTGGAGGGCTTCATTTACTTTCAGTGGAAAACATCTACGGCTTACCTTTAGCGGTCATGGAGGTGTAAACAGATAATCATAATAATGATAATGATAAAGGTAACTTTTCCAATAATGTCACTCTAGCAGTCTGACAATTTGTATTTGGTGTATAAACCAGAGGTCACCAGTTGAGCATGCATGCCTCATATTTAGTTTTTCTGTTCATTTAAATGAAGTGTGGACTGTTGGGCACTTGATGTAGCCTACTTTAATATGTAGGTGTGGCACACATCTAAAAAAAACCTTGCAACATTTCTTGACAGTTAAATAGTAGCCTACAAAACACATGTGCGTCATTGGGTACACAACAAAAATAAAACTATAAATTTAAAATATCTTTATGAAGATCATATACTAGACAGTTGAGTACATACTAAGGAGCATGGTGTAGGGAGTACACAGTGTATTTAGGCAGTACTCAAAGACTTGTTAAACCAGACAACGAGAACACTAATTACATGTTGTAAATGACAGCAAAGTTGAAGAAAATCTCTCCAAAATAGTATCGACGCGGTATACAAACAACATAACAACAAAACATCTAGACGAAAGATTAAAGACACTATCAAACAGTCGCTGCAAAAAGGTAAACAGGAGACGCGCCACGAACTGATAAACAGCCGACAGAAAGAGAGACGCAATCACTGACTGACCGCGGCGAGGGCTCGAAACAGGTGAGTTTGAAATTCACATTTAATGGATGGTCGATAAAAGCGAGTTCTAATGGCCAAGTAACATACCAAAAACAATAAAGAGAGACTCCGAACAAAAGAAGAAGAAAAAAACAATTAGCGTTCACAGCGTGAAGCAGACGCAGACGTGCGCGGCGTTCCCTCACTGAAATTAGCATGGTTTACAATACCAAACAAAGTCATGGTTCTTGTTTATAAACTATGGTAACCACGCACGAATCCAAAATGGTTTTGCTACACTATAGTTTAATCGTGGTATTTGTAGTCAAAATGTGGTTCAAATGGTAGCTAGTCAATAGGCACGGCTAAGCAAACACTAAATAAATACCCTAAATTAATAAATAAAATCACATTGGCCTTATGCAATTTTCTAAAACATTTTTTTTTCTGTTTTAGATTTAGAAGTAATTTGATTGTCAGACTGACAGATGGGTCAATTTGTTTTTCTCAGAACAAATAACTTTAATATATTTTGTGGTTGTTTACAGAAGACACTTGTAAAATGTTAGTTAGTTTGACAATACCAGTGTATATCCCAATAAATTCCATAAGAAATATTTACAGCAATAATTATTTCACGATATTAAACGTCTCTATTTAAGGAACACAACATGCCCTCAAAATACTATACATTTTTTACATATTTGTAAAATATCTGTTAAACCACTATGTTTTACCTACTCATAATCATTTACTAAATGCAGATAGTATGATTGCTTGTTATGTCATGACATCATATGCTTTTGTGTTATTATAACTGATTAAACTAAGTTAATCAAGGTTCTAGCTTAATTTTTTTAAAGCTATAGCATCCATGTTTTTAATAAGTTTAGTGTAATTTAGGTTAAAATGACTCATAAGGTTTTAACTTTAATATTTAAAGCAACTATTAAATTGTTAATACTTCTAAATATTTTTTTTTAGTTTCATGTTACGCTGAATTACAACAAAACATTATTTCATTAAAAATGTTGACTTTTATTTTTAACAAAAGCTTTGCTTTACACATTTTTACTTGCATTTAAAAAATACAAAATCATTTTATTTTGATGCGAACACCAAATTTGATTCCTCATCTGTGACCAAGATAAGTTTGTGTTTATTCAAAAGCATCAGTTCTGGGCATTAAATTTAGTTTGATAATGTGAAACTTTGCATTTAGAATTCTCCCGCCATTTTTCTCACTATCTGACTGTCCTGATAAGCTGAGTGTGAGGAGGGTCTGCAGTCTGTTTGATGTGTGAGTCTTACACACGTGAGGTGACAGCTGCGTCTCTCAGGTGTCGATAACACACTCTGACCCGCATCCCCAACCAGCATCACACACACGACCTGAAGTGGAAACACACCAACAATGACAGGCTTAATTGATTTGCCTGTTGACTAAATCTTAAAAGCTGAGTGATACCACATAGAGGCATTTGTAAATGCCTAATCTTTTCCTCTTCACATGTAAAGGTGTGGCGGTCTTCAGGGGTCTTTTACGGCACCCCACCCGCGCTTCATTGACCCACACTAAAAAGACTTTCCAACTCATTGACACCAAGTTGCTGAGCACCAGGGACGGGACAATGAACGAGTTCACACCTTCCGGCAGTCACAAGAACACCCTCCTTCAGCCTGCCAGCGTATTGAAGGTGTGGATGTTTGTTTTAAATAAGTTTCATCTAAAGTTTCTAGCCAGAATCTTACTTGCATGGAAATGCAATTAGAACAGGCTTGGGATGGTTTGAAAATTGCAGGATCAGAAGTGTGGACAACATCCGTATGGTCTTCCTGGAAACTGTGAGGAAGCTCATTATATTGCCAAACATCCCAGGTTACTCTAAGCCTCTTCCTGTTTCTGTTGTCCTGCCATGACCCAGAACACACCAGAAGACACTTATCGATTACTTTCTGTCCTCTGTCAAACATACAGATTCTCTGAGGAGTTCAGAAATGTTCAAGCTGCTGTTAGACGTTGCTCTAAGAACATCCAGGGTAAACTTTGACTCAAATTTAGGTAAATTATGGACAAACCCAAACCTTGTGTTAAATTTGTAATTAAATTGTTTGGATTTGTCAATATTTTACTAGAATTTGGGCTGAAATAATTCTGATTTTTTAGTGTAGAAAGCAATGTTATTATTGTTAAGCATTTTAAATGAGTTTTGTATTTTAATACTTGTTTGACGTTTCAGTTTAGCTTTGGTTTGTTTCAGTATTGCTTTACTTTTTCCATTAATGATTTTTTATTTTGTTTTTTATACTTGGTTTCGCTTTTAGTTTTTGTAATTATAGTTTAGCCGTTAACTGAATATGTCTAGTGTCCACCAAATATTTCCATCTTACATTTAACACTTGTGCAAGCATCTTAATAAAAAACAAAAAGTGAAATGGCTTCTTCATAGTTAAAATCATTTATGACGTTAAACATGCCTAATTTAAAACTTCATGCTAAATTCAGAAACAGAGCACAGTAATGAACTGCAGATTATTTATTTCTAATAAGTGTTTCAACTTAAAAAGAGCTGCATGATATCAAAAAATTTTTGCAAACTTTCTACAAATAAATAGTACAGCATTAATAATAAAAATATTTATTTGGCAGATTATATTTCTAATGAATAATTTCACTGACGTACATTAATGATAATCACAAGATTAGCTTGCATTTTGGAATATAATATTAAGTGGGTTTCCTCTGGGTATTCCGGTTTCCCCCACAGTCCAAAGACATGTGGAATATAGGTGAATTAGAAAAATGAAATTGCTAGTAGTGTAATAATGAGATTGAGAGTGTATCATTGTTTCCAAGCACTGGGGTTTCATGAGTTAAAGTTTACATACTTGCGTTACATAATATTTTTATGTAACTATGTAGTAATTTATATGGCACATAATAATTATTAAAATAGCTGTATTATTTTTAATAATACTTTACAATATATATATATATATATATATATATATATATATATATATATATATATATATATATATATATATATATATATATATATATATATATATATATACACAGCGGGGAAAATAAGTATTTGACACATCAGCATTTTTATCAGTAAGGGGATTTCTAAGTGGGCTACTGACACAAAATTCCTACCAGATGTAGCCATCAAGCCAAATATTGAATTCATACAAAGAAATCAGAACATTTAAGTATACAAGTTGAGTCATAATAAATAAAGTGAAATGACACAGGGAATAAGTATTGAACACATGAAGATAACAAGGTGCAAAATGGCATAGAAAGTCAGGAGATCTGTCAGTATTGAGAGAAAAACCCTGCTCCCTATCAGTACTAATTGATATCAGCTGCTTTAGTCCTAATTGATGGCCTATAAAGGCTTCTCATTACTCAGGAGGCACACAGGAAAGACTTCATGATGGGTAAAAACAAAGAACTCTCTCAAGATCTGCGTAGTCTTATCGTTGAAAAGCATTTTGATGGGAATGGTTATAGGCGCATTTCCAGAATGCTGAATGTTCCTGTGAGCACTGTGGGGGCTATTATCCGGAAATGGAAAAAGCATAAGTTCACCATAAACCGGCCACGATCAGGTGCTCCACGTAAGATCCCTGTCCGAGGAGTCCAAAGAATAATCAGGAGAGTTCTCCAAGAGCCAAGAACCACTCGGGCAGAACTTCAGGAAGACCTCGCATCAGCGGGTACTATTGTTTCAAAGAAAACTATAAGCAATGCACTGAACCACCATGGCATCCATGCACGCTCACCACGCAAGACTCCATTGCTGAACAAAAAGCATGTTGAGGCCCGGTTAAAGTTTGCGAAACAGCATTTGGAGAAGCCTGTGGATTATTGGGAAACTATAGTATGGTCAGATGAAAGCAAAATTGAACTTTTTGGCAGTCATTCTACACATCATGTTTGGAGAAGAAATGGCACTGCCCACCACCCCAAGAACACTATACCAACAGTTAAGTTTGGGGGCGGAAGCATCATGGTTTGGGGCTGCTTTTCAGCAAGGGGTACTGGCAGACTTCATATTATTGAAGGTAGGATGAATGGAGAAATGTACCGGGACATTCTGGATAAAAATCTGCTGCCATCTACCAGAAAGCTGAAAATGAAAAGAGGGTGGACATTTCAGCAAGACAATGATCCCAAACACAAGGCCAAGGAAACAATGAAGTGGTTTCAAAGAAAGAAAATCAAGTTGCTTGAATGGCCCAGTCAATCACCTGACCTAAATCCCATAGAAAATCTATGGAGAGAACTGAAGATCAAAGTTCATAAAAGAGGCCCAAGGAACCTTCAAGATTTAAAGACCGTTTGTGTGGAAGAATGGGCCAGAATCACTCCTGAGCAATGCAGACGACTGGTCTCTCCATACAAGAGGCGTCTAGAAGCTGTGATCACCAACAAAGGCTTTTCTACAAAGTATTAAGTAAAGTGTGTTCAATACTTATTCCCTGTGTCATTTCACTTTATTTATTATGACTCAACTTGTATACTTAAATGTTCTGATTTCTTTGTATGAATTCAATATTTGGCTTGATGGCTACATCTGGTAGGAATTTTGTGTCAGTAGCCCACTTAGAAATCCCCTTACTGATAAAAATGCTGATGTGTCAAATACTTATTTTCCCCGCTGTATATATATATATATATATATATATATATATATATATATATATATATATATATATATATATATATATATATATATATATATATATTTCACACACACACACAGTTGAAGTCAGAATTATTAGCCCCCCTTGAATTTTTTTTCTTTTTTTAAAAATATTTCCCAAAAGAAACTTTCACAGTATGTGCGATAATATTTTTTATACTGGAGAAAGTCTTATTTGTTTAATTTCAGCTTGAATAAAAGCAGTTTTTATTATTTAAAAAAACCTTCTAAGGTAATTAATATTAGCCTCTTTAAGCTATATATTTTTTCTATAGTCTACAGAACAAACCATCATTATACAATAACTTGCCTAATTACCCTAACCTGCCTAGTTAACCTAATTAATAGTTAAGCCTTAAAATGTCACTTTAAGCTGTATAAGTGTCTTGAAAAATATCTAGACAAATATTATTTACTGTTGTCATGGCAAAGATGAAATAAATCAGTTATTAGAAATAAGTTATTAAAAGTATTATGTGTCGATGTGTTGAAAAAAAAACTTCTCTCCTTTAAACAGAAATTGGGGGAAAAAAATAAACAGGGGGCTAATAATTCTGACTTCAACTGTGTGTGTGTGTGTGTGTGTGTGTGTGTGTGTGTGTGTGTGTGTGTGTACATATACAGTTGAAGTCAGAATTATTAGCCCCCCTGAATTATTAGACTTGTTATTATTAACGTAAAGCAGATTTTTTCAACACATTTCTAAACATAAAAGTTTTAATAACTCATTTCTAATAACAGATTTATTTTAATTTTTGCCATGATAACAGTAAATAATATTTGACTAGATATTTTTCAAGACACTTCTATACAGCTTAAAGTGACATTTAAAGGCTTAACTATGTTAATTAGGTTAACTAGGTAGGTTAGGGTAATTGGGTAAGTTATTGTATTACAGTGGTTTGTTCTGTAGATTATCAATAAAAAATTTAGGTTAAAGAGGCTAATAATTTTGTCCCTAAAATGATGTTTAAAAAATTTAAAACTGCTTGTATTCAAGCCGAAATAAAACAAATAAGATTTTCTCCAGAAGAATAAATATTATATAATAATTTGAACTCTGACTTCAGGTGTGTGTGTGTGTGTGCGTGTGTGTGTGTGTGTGCGTGTGTGCGTGCGTGTGTGCGTGTGTGTGTGCGTGTGTGTGTGTGTGTGTGTGTGTGTGTGTGTGTGTGTGTGTGTGTGTGTGTGTGTGTGTGTGTGTGTGTGTGTGTGTGTATATATATATATATATATATATATATATATATATATATATATATATATATATAGTTACAATTTTTGAGAGGTGCACGTCAGCGACGGCCACGGCGAAGGGCTATGCGTCAGCGCCGTAGCCTACGCCGTGGCGTTTGACGCAGAAGTATAAATCAGCCTTTAGTAGTAGAGATGGCTCACTGTCATTTTAGCACAGTGTCGAGATTCTGAAGCACAAGTGTTATGAAACACTGCTCCAAAGCACAATCTGAAACACCCAGGTCATGTGACTAAAGTGATTCAAAGCGTTTGAGATCTGATAAATTTGCATTTGACTGACAGGGTCGGAAAAAAAAAAACATCTATAGCTGCATTACCCTGGATTCGCACAAATTATCTCTGCATATAGGCAGGAACTCTCACCATTCACTAAATCACTTGAAATTTCAACTCTACAACGTGGGGTTTAACACCTCAATTTACTTAACTGTTTCTTCTCTGTAGCTGTTTCAGAGCAATATTTTAAAAATGACCACTAGTTGTCACTGTAGAGACGGGTTTCGAAACTTTTCGAAGCTTCGACACATTTGCTTCGACTGTTTCAGAGTTTCATGAAGCCTCCCTTTGCCAAGCAATACTAAGTAGTGACTAGAAAGGCATCTTTTGTTTTGGTTTTGAAAAATATCTCGCACATTCTCGGCCTACAAGAAAATGTTGTGGCGTGATAACTTTGACACCTTTTTCAAGCACAAGAGTTTCTCAATATCAGTAGTTTAAGGAGTTGCTGCCTTTTATGTAATTTTTTTTTCGTTTTACTTAAAGGAGCTTTGTTAATAGTCATTATATATTCGCCTGGTGAGAGTTTCCTGAGTGTTGAATCTCTAGATAAGCATTTGCCCTGTTGCTCTGCACGCTGGTATTTAATGACCTGTTGAAAACATCGGATGCTAATCAGCTAGACGCAACACCGACACGTTTCAGCATTAGACTCTTTAAGACGCCTGACCTTCTTTCCACATGTTCTCTAGTACTGCTGATTTACTGATCGGCCAGAGCAGACTATTGTCCAGCCCAATTAAATGAGCTGAAAGATGAGATCCGCATGGAAGCCGCTGCTGCTAGTGGTGTTAGCAGTTAGCGGCTTGTAATTGTTTGTGTTTACTTGGCTCTCTCTTATCTGCGGCCCCCAGAGAGCAGTGGTGTCACGGATCTCAAGTGTCTTTTGTCTCCATGACTTGGTTTCCTCTTTTGCTTTTATATCGTAGCATATGCCGCATGAAAGTGTAGGAAGTTAGCACTCAGTATCGAGCTTTGATTTAATCACAGCCTGTTTTAAAATTAGCCGTATGCATTGAAGTTCAGCCAAACGAGTGGCGTCTGGGTTTTTACCCTCTTAAGGCAAGAAACTTTGGGTAAAAAGGGTAAAAAATAAAAATAAAAAATGTTCACAATGAGGCCCAATGCAGTCAATTGATGTATTTAAGAATTGCATTTTTTGTTTGTTTTTTATTGTTATAATTGCATATGCAAATGAGACATTGTATATTTGAATGTGCGTTTTCAAGGACAAAATTCTGAACATTGGAAGTCAGGGTTAATGTTATTTATGTTACTCACTGGCTACTTTATTAGGTACACATGTCCAACTGCTGCTCAACGCAATTTTCTTGTCAGCCAATTGAACTCAATGCATTTATGCATGTAGACATGGTCAAGATGATCTGCTGCAGTTCAAACTAAGCACCAGAATGGGGATGAAAGGTAATTTCTGATGGTAGGGTTGGTAGGGTCAGAATTTGGCATCAACAACATGAAAGCATGGATCCATCCTGTCTTTTATCAATGGTTCAGGCTGGTGGTGATGTAGTGGTGGAGGGAAAGTTTTATTGGCACACTTTGGCCCCATTAGTATCAATCGAGCACCATGTCAACACCAAAGCCTACCTGAGTATTGTTGCTGACCATGTTCATCCCTTTATGACCACAGTGTACCCATCTTATGATGGCTACTTGCAGCAGATTGGTTTTTTGAACATGGCAATAAGTTCTCTGTACTTAGGGTGCTTTCACAAATGTGAATCGTTTCAATTGTTCCGAAACAGAGATTACAATTGTTACATTGTTGCTCTTTGCTCTTCGCTTTCACACTGCAAAGTTTCTAATCGGACCAAAAGAGCTAAAACAAGTCACGTGCGAGTAAACTCTCCTCACATTGGTCAGAGTGTCAGGGTTTATTTTGCAGCGTCCCGCTAAGCTGTCAGAAGCGGTGGTGGTTTGGTGGTGATTGACAGGGTGCGCACGCGACATGTCTGGGGAGAGATGCGGTGGGGAGGGGTGAGAAGGGTGCACGACGATGCCTATTTGAGGACCTGGAGGGAGATGCAAGATTACCGGGAGATCATCACTTGTTTGCTGGCATCCGGAGACTCGCGAAACTTCCTGCCCTACTCGTAATTCTCTCTTCATATAGCCGTAAGCCTATTACATATCCATAAAACACTGTGATATAACCGCGTTCGGATCGGATCGCTTTCTCACTGCAATCGAACAGCTCCAGGGTTCGTTTCAATCGGGCCGAGACCACCTCATTCAAGCAATCTCGGAGCGATTACTTTGGCACGGAACAGAGCGCGATTGCCCTGTTCACATATGCCAAACGAACCGCGCTAACTGGGCAAACGAGATACATTCCGAAACAAAAGTGTAGGTGTGAAAGCACCCTTAATTAGTCTCCACATTCACCAGACCTCAATCGAATAGAGCACCTTAGGGAAGTGGTGGAACAGTAGATTTGCATCTTGGATGTGCAGCCGACAAATTTGCAGCAACCGTGCGATTGCTGTCATGTCAATATGGACCAAAATCTCTGAGGAATATTTCCAGTACCTTGTTGAATCTATGCCACAAAAGATTAAGGCAGTTCTAAAGGCAAAAATGGGTCCAACAATTACTAGTAAGGTGTACCTAATAAAGTGGCCAGTGAGTGTATAATTGAAATCTACTGACAAGCTGAACAAATATGATAAAAAATATAAATTGAAATATTTTCACACTGAAATAACAATAAGCAAATTGTAAAACTAAATGAAAAAATGCTGTTGTGTCTCACCCAAAAAAAAATCCTTACTGTTAACTTAGATGTAAGTGTTGCAGTGAAACCAGTGAATATGGTGCAAAAACTGTTGTAAAATAGGAATAATTTTTTATTATTTTTGTCTCTTTTTCTTTGAATCAAACAATTATTTGTATTGGTCATGTAAGGGTCATATATTAACTGAATTTCTAATGTTGTGTGTGAGTGCTGTGCATACTAAGCATTTTTGCAGAAGTAGATAGATGCGGGTCCAAAATTAAATTCAGCTCTGCAGAAACTTCCTGTCTGAAGAGAGGTGTTAAAACTGAACACAGAACACAAAAAGATGTATGCTTTTTTGTTGTGCAGAGAATTCGTAGAAAAAGAGGAAGTATGTCGAAGGTGCGGTCAATGGAGGACTGAAGAATGACTGACAAGTGATGTTACACCAAAACTCCATCTAAGTTTCCGGGAAATGCAGAGTTTTTTTTCTCTCATTCGCCGTGCGGTATCAAACATTGCATGAAAAATACACGCTTAGAGCAGTTCCTCGAATCATATATCTCGTTTGTCGCGAGGGGCATGAATGAATTCCCTGAATGAAAGAGCCAAACTGCAGTTAAAGTCCACCATTTAATAATTTGGCAAATAATTCGACTACAGATGTCCATGTAGGTTAAACACAATCACTTTCTCCTGTCTGTGTATTTTGACTCTGAAACTCGCGCGTGCCCAAATAGACACTCCCACACCCTCCCACTTTAGTTCCTCCAACACTCCCCCCTAAACAGAGCTGGACACGCCTACTTTTCTGACTTTTTCCAAAGTAGAGGTGTGAAAACAACCTGCTGAAACGAGGGGGTTTCATGGCCCTTTAAGATCAGTTATGTATAAATGCTGGAGTCAGGAAATGTATGTTAGTTGCGAACCTCTTGAATATAATTCTTGTATTGCATTGGGGTAACGTAACCCAGAGCTCTGTCATCGAATTATTCATTTGTATCCAATAAATTGTTACGATTTTTGACATTGAAGAAAAACCTCTCCTGACCTTTTCTCTTGATCACGCATGGAATTGGCTAGATATTCCAACAAAACACATTTACACTCCTGCATCCAAAAATTTGTCACAAACAAAGTTACATAAAACAAAAAGTCACAAACATTTGCAGATTTTTGCATGCATTTCATTTCTTAATTTTTATTTCCAAGCACAAACACAACTACTTTAATGTGTTCTGCACCATATTCACTTCAGCAATGGTAGCAAAGAACATGAGCGGATGAATTTCTTTATTTGAAAGAAAATACCTACACATTTGCAAATTTACCCTGAATACAAATCTACTGATACACGTTTGCAAATTTGCTACTAACATTGGGTAAATGATGACAGAAAGGTTCTCCTGACTTACTGAACTGATGTAAACATGTCCGGATTGTGTTTTTGGGCGGCAACTCCACTAGGGTCATTTGACCAGAGAAATTAATCTTTTATTGCTCTTTTGTAATGGCTATTGTTTGGAGAAGAGGAAAGGATGCTTCTGATGTACATATCTGGCACATTTCAGGAGGGATGTCCTCATCCTTTGTTGTTATGCTAAATTTGAGGCTCATTTTGGCAAATGGCCATGCAGAGTGTAGTTATTTACCATTACTTGTACTAATGGCTAAATGTAAATGCAGTGGGGGTTTATGTACATTAACAGTTATTCAGTTGGGGTTGATAAGATTTTTGTCAAATATACTGTCAATTATTATAACTACTATAATACTATAATTTTAATGTCTTACAATGTCTTAAATTATGTGGTCAAATACAATATGATCATAGTCAGTGTTGCCAGATTGGGAGGTTTTGAATTTGATTGTGCAGGTAAAAAATGGCATTAGCAGGTTGACAAAATTTGGGCGAGAATATACAGGAATCAGAGAGTGAAATGTAATGCCTTTTAAGACCTTTATAAAGACTATACATTTTAAGACCTTATAACTACTTTTCGACCGGAAACAGTGGCAAGATTTTTTTTTTTACAATACATTTATTAAAAATGTATGTAAGAAATTAATCAAAACTAAAACAATATTCATATACTAAATAAAAATCTATGAAATCTAGCTTACTCAGCAGGTTGGCACCTACAGAACTGCTGAAATAACGGTGTTCCTTGGTTACTACAGTAAACAAAGCAACATGATGTCAAATCTACCAGGATTTCATTGATTTCAGAAACTGCACAGCATCCTGAGATTCACAGGCAAACTTTAGCAAACAACCATACATTGCATAATCTAAAACGATATATGCAAAATAGCATTTAAGACTTTAATACTTTTAAGGGCCTTAAATTTCTCTATATTGATTTATCAACTTTTAAAAACCTCTCAAAAAATGTAACTACGCGTCGCAACAACGCGTAGCGCAAGCTCTAGGATTGGTCGGCTTGGTAGCGCTGACAAGACTGGGCGGGATCGAGAACCACGTGAGCGCGATGGAGCTATTGTATTGTAGAAGTGTAAATCAGCCTTTAGAGGCTGGGACAGTGTTTCAATGTGATCCGGTTATGTTGTGTTTCTGTGACTGCTGGTGTTTCTTGCTTTATGGTTAAAATCGGTAACTAAGCTAATTTATTCAAAAAAATAAAATGAAATAAAATTTTAATCTAACACTTGGCAGTTTTTGTGTGTGTGTGTGTGTGTGTGTGTGTGTGTGTGTGTGTGTGTGTGTGTGTGTGTGTGTGTGTGTGTGTGTGTGTGTGTGTGTGTGTGTGTGTGTGTGTGTGTGTGTGTGTGTGTGTGTGTGTTTGGGTGGGTTTTGGACAGTTTGGCAAAACCGAGTATAGATTCTACAGTATTAAGAAAATGAATATATAAAGCATGACTGTTTTCTAGATTGATAATGAAAGTAATATTTTTTTTTTGTTTGTTTTTTGTTTTTGCATCAAATCATGCAATTAGAAAGATTTCTGAATAACTGTTATGCTGAATACTGAAGTGTCTGCTGGAAATTCAGCTTTAAATCACAGCAATAATCTACATGTTAAAGTATGATGTAATATGAAACATTTAAATAACAATTATTTTTTTGTATTTATTTATTTATAAGGTTTTTTTTTTTAAATAACTAATAATAACTGTTTCCTTTGTGAGCAAGGACTTATTAACTTTTAAGGAGAGAATGAAGAATGTGAAACGGTGGGTAGCACAATCGCCTAACAGTAAGAAGATTGCTGGTTCGAGACCCGGTTCACGTGGGTTTTCTCCGGATGCTCTTTTTTTCCCCCACAAGTCCAAAACCATGTGGTATAGGGGAATTGGGTAGGCTAAATTGTCTGTTGTGTGTGTGTGACTGAGTGTGTGTGTGCGTGCGTGTGTGTGTAGATGTTTCCCAGTGATGGGTTGCAGCTGGAAGGGCATCTACTGCGTAAAACATGTGCAGGATAAGTTGCCGGTTCATTCCGCTGTGGCGACCACAGATTAATAAAGGGACGAAGCCGAAAAGAAAATGTTTTAAAAAATGACAAAACATAAGAAATTAAAGACAGTAAAAGCTTGATTTTTGTCTTTTATTAAAACCAATTGTGTGCATTTTTTTTTTTATAAATTATTTAAAAGCATTCAAATTTAGAAATTAATGTTTAATCTGATTAGCATCATCCTGTTATCTCTATCAGGACACACACCCATACACACAAATGCCAGTGTTTCCTGCACATGAGCTCTGAAATAGCATTGTACACAGCAGCACAACCAAGTTTGGGCACACAGCAAGCAGAGGCGCAAGTTTCCACAGCATATACTCTTCATTTAGACACAATGGCTCCCAAGACGCTCTGGGAATAAATCAAAGCCGGGCAGGTTTTGCTCTCAATCATGGCAGACGTGAATTATGGGTCATCACAGGAAAGCGCCTGTCAGGATGTGGCCTCGGTTTGTGTTGGTCCTTTGAGACTCGAGGACCCTTTTTTTTTTTTTTTTTTGCTGCAAGTGTTCAGATTATTGATAAAGCTCTTCCTGAACATGTAATGGAACACCATTTGGTAGGCTAACTAAAGCAGAAGTTTTACTGGTTTATATATAGAATTTTGAAAGGGCAAAAAAAAAAGTTTCTTGAAAGCAGAAATGCAGGCTTGGTTTTAGCCTGCATTAATACCTAAAAAAATTACATGAAAAAGACAAATAATATTCCAAGTTAATCTAAGTTGAGTTTTTATGGCATGAATAAAAATGATTAGTCAGCCTTTATTTTATAATACAATTTTCGTAAAACGTTAACTATGACTTTTGCCTCAAACTTCTAGTCTTGACTAGCCATTGGGCTAGTACTGACTTGCCCTTTGGTTAGTTTTGAATGTCCCATTGGGCTAGTACTGACTTGCCATTGGACATTGGACATTGAGAGGCCATTGAGCTAGTCTTGGGCTAGTTTTGTTGAGCCAATGGATTAGTACTGACTTATCTTTGTGCTAGTTTTGCCTGACCATTGGGCTAGTACTGACTTTCCCTCGGGCTAGTTTTCACCAGTAATTGAGCTAGATTTGACGGGCCATTAAGCTAGTTTTGACTGGGCATTGAACTAGTTCTGAGGGCCATTTAGCTACTTTTAGACTAATTTTCATTGGCCATTGGGCTATTTTTAAGTGGCTATTGGGTTAGTTTTTAGTGGCCATTGGGTTAATACTGACTTGCCATTGGGCTAGTTTTGACTGGCCAGTGAGCTTGTATTGATTTGCCATTGGGCTAGTTTTGAGTGTGCCAATGGGCTAGTACCGACTTGCCATTGGGCTAGTTTTGACTGGCCATAAAGGCTAGTTTTGATGGACCATTGGTTTGTTACGGACTTGCTATTGGGCTAGTACTGACTTGCCCCTAGGCTAGATTTGACTGGCCATTGAGCTAGTTTTGTTAGGCCAATGGGCTAGTACTGACTTGCCATTGGGCTAATTTTGACTGGCCATAGAGCTAGTTTTGATGGACCATTGGTCTAGTACTGGCTTGCCATTAAGCTAGTTCTGACTTGCCATTGGGCTAGTACTGACTTGCTCTTAGGCTAGATTTGACTGGCCATTGAGCTAGTTTTGTGCTAGTTTTGATTGGCCATTGGGCTAGTTTTGACTGGGCATTGAGCTAATTCTGAGGGACATTTAGCCGTTTTTGGACTAGTTTTGACTGGCCATTGGACTAGTTCTGACTATTAAGCTAGTTTTAGGCTAGTTTTGACGGGCCATTGGGCTAGTTCTGAGGGCCATTTAGCCATTTTTGGACTAGTTTTGACTGGACTAGTTCTGGCCATTGACTAGTTCTGGCCATTGAGGTAGTTTTGTCAGGTCAATGGGCTAGTACTGACTTGCTATTGAGCTAGTTTTGATGGGGCATTCAGCTAGTTTTGGGCTAGTTTTGATGGGCCATTGGGCTAGTACTGACCTGCCATTGGAATACTGACTGGCCATTGGGCTAGTTTTTACTGCCCATTGAGCTAGTTTGGGGCTAGTTTTGACGGGCCATTGGGCTATACTGACCTGCCATTGGAGTATTGACTGGCCATTGGGCTAGTACTGACTTGCACTTGGGCTAGATTTGACTGGCCATTGAGCTAGTTTTGGGCAAGTTTTGATGGACCATTGTGCTAGTTCTGAATGCCTTTTAGCTATTTTTGGACTAGTTTTGACTGGCCATTGGGCTAGTTCTGATTGACCATTGAGCTAGCTAGTTTTGGGTTAATTTTGACTGCCATTGAGCTAGTTTTGTTGTGTAACTTTTTCAATAAAAAAAACTTTAGATAAAAACATTGCAAAACCCTTTAAATTGTCTGCTAAATTTTGAATTTCAGCTGTAAAATCCTTTGTGTCAGACAATCATTTAATATTCAGTAAAAGTTGTTTACAGAAAGCAACATTGTCAGTACATTCTCAGTCCACATTTCTAAAAAAAGCCAAGTGGTTGTCAAGTACGAAGTCTTGCATGTAGACTAAACATGTAAAGCACATACATATTCATTTTCAAAACATACTTAACATTGTGATGATAACCATATTTTAAAAACACAGACATGCAGTAGAAATCCTTTTTGGGCCTCCAAAATAGTTATGATACAATTGATTTCGTAATGAAAATGGTGTCATAACCAGCTTCTCAGATGTTCAACTAAATTGCAACTCAGCTAAAATATAAATCATATTGCACGTGTTCCTCCTCACATATGCCATATATGGCCCACATAATGAAGGTGGAGTGCACAGCAGCTGGAACACAATAAACCATTGTCCAATAAAGTCACACTCATGCTTGCCATATGCTTTTGTAATCAATCTACCGCAAAATGTGCTCTTAAGTGGCTACCCATTGTGCACAACATCAGTGTCTACTCATCCATCCTACTCACTGTCAGGACACACACACATATGCTCGCACACACATGGTCTCTGACACACAGATGTATGACATCATTACCTCATTAGTGCCCTTTGTTCACTTACAAACTAGAAGTACAGTAAGTGTGTCAAGTCTTGTGTAAAAACACAAAAGATCCATAATACACGTTTGAAGGGATGGTAGATACATTAGCAGTTTTATTGTTATCACTCATGTTTTATGGAGCATAAAGTAAAATTTTAAATAAATATTTTTTTGTGATGGCAGTGTGAGGAATCTGATGTTGCAATGAATTGGATTTTTGCTTTTGGATTGTGATGTAGATTCAAGTGTCATAGATAATTAACCCCTATGTCCTGTTGGGGATGTTTTCATCTACTGTAGGGTGATATTTATTTTTTGTCTTAATTTACTTTCTCTGTTTCTCAGCTAGCGGAAGGATTTTTGGTGACATCTTATATTTTGATACTGCTTTGAATAAAAAAAATATTCAATGATGCACAATTTACTACCCTTTTTTATGTTCGGGATAAAAACTAAATTTAACTGCTGTAAAAATGCATAAATCTGTTTATCAACCTCAGTCCTGATCAAATCTGCTAAATTGCTTAGAAAATTAAAGAATTTAAGCTCTTTAATCACCAAATTCACTAATGATGTCACTGATTTGGTAAAAAAAAAAAAATAAATAAAAACACTCAAAATGATGTATTTTCATTATAAAAAGTAATTGTGGACTGCATTTTTTATCTTATCAAAGTCTTGAACTTGTGAAACAACATTGCCTTTGATGCATTGCATAATTTTTTTTTTGCCGTTTTTGCCCCATTGACTTTCATTATAACCACATTTTTTGATTGCAAAACCATGACAGGAAATATTCATGCATTTTTGATTGTTGGTGGTTTTGCTGTTGGGGAAAAAGAACAATTTGTCACTTTTACTGTTAATCATCAGTTAGCACCATTAACCCTTTGATTAGGACTGAGGTTAATTTACAGATTTATGCAAAACAATTTGACAAATATTTATCTCATGCATTTTTACAGCAGTTTAATTCAGTGGATGATTTCATACCGAACTAGGGTTGGGCGATGTTGACCGATTTGGCATCGTATGAAGACTAATGTGAAACATTGCAAAGATGAGAGAATGAAAATAACACTGACAGAATTACGTAGTTACTAATAATGGCACATTTTATTAGTGATCATGTGCTGAATGTTAATCCAGCATTTACACTTTTCCAAGATTGGATAAAAGACTTCCAGTGGCTTCAAGTCTGCTATAAAAATGACTAAAGCCATTCACTGTAAAGTCTGTGGGATGGGGTTTGCAGGTAACAGCATTTGCCACTGAATCTACCCATTAATCCTTCATTTAATCCTCACGATGCTGTCAGCTGTGTATGCGGCAGGTATATGTAAAATTTAAAACCATTCATAAAAAGATGGTTATTGCTAATAAGATAACATACAAATAATAAGTTATATATCAATATAAATGTGGGGCAGGGCGATGGATCGCGATGCCGGCTCAGCATCTTGAAGTTTCACGGCCATCAGTGATGGACGATGGCATCGTCTAAAGGCCCAACCCTATAACGAACATAACGAAAGGGTAATAAATTTGAACAGTGCTCAGGGGTTAAAATGAAAAAAAAAAAGTTGTGGTTCAGTCTATCGTTTGTTGATTGATTTTGAGATGAGCAATGGAAACTTGCAGTCAATTACAGAGCTGCAAATATTCATCCTGGAAGTGGATCTTTCCTTCTGGCAGATTCAGAGTTTCAGTAAGTTCATTAACAAATTATTAGAGAAAAACAAATAGGCCATTGGAAAATGTAGCGATTTAAAAATTTAGGCATTTTGGATGAAAAAAGTAAGTAGGAATTTAACATTTTCAGAATTTTTGAGTTCATATCTCACTCTTCTGATTTGTTTTCTTAATTGTGATCTAATATCTCTCAATCCTAACTTTTTTCCACTTTTGCGAATTCATATCTGACAGTTCTGACCCCTTTCCCTGCCACAACTTTGGGTTTATAACTTTTTCACATTCAAGTCTGGGTTTATATATCACAATTCTGACTATTCTCACAGTGTTCAGTTTTTTTCTCAAAAATCTGAAGATGTGTTATATATTAAATATGTGTTATATATTATTATATGTGTTATATTGCAGTTGCAAATTTATAAGCTGCCTTCTTGAGTGTGATATAATCTAAATTCTAACATTTTAAGATGTGATAAAATGTTGTAATTGTGAGATATGCAATTGTAAGTATCATTAATTCTTCTAGCCAAAAAAACATCAATATTTGATTCAAACATCAATGATGAAGTTTAACGTATAGTGGTGAAGTCAAGATTTCTGACTTGAGTGAAGTGAACATTTTGAGAAATAATAGTAGATTGCAATGTACACTTTATCTACAGAGGTAAATAGATACTCTAAAGTGCAATATATTAAGTGATTTAAATGACTTAAAAGACTATTTTGGTATTGTTTTTATTGACTAATGTAAAAAAAAAAAAAAAAAAAAAAACACATTATGAAACCCAAAATAGCCCCAAATCTCAAAACAGATATGTTACTGTACTTCGGGGAAAAAGCAAGCAAACCTGTTGCAACATTGAACTGTTAAGTTGAATTAATTTTTATATTTATGCAAATGGTTCATTTGCTTAAATTGAGTAAACCTGCTGCCTTTAAATGCTAAGCAAAGTCGACTAATTACTTTTACAGTGCAGTGCCTCCATTTTTGCCTGTAGTTCCTTTCCTTAAAGTCTAAAACAGTGGAAAGACAGACATTCAGACTGTCCAGAAACACTTCTTAAAGGAAACTGTTATCAAAGCCTGCGTCGTCTTTTCTCATATCATGGTCAGTGTTTGCATGTCTGTGTGTTTGAGCTTTTACCCACTTACCCAGTTAAAATCACCCCAATCAGCCCTAATGAGTGTGTGTATCCTGTATCTGCATCCATGTTTCCTCAGCAAGGAGAGGGTTTCAGGGACGGGAAGATAGGAGACGGTGGGGACAAGAAGCAACAATGGCAGGAAGAGCGTCCAGATCAAATAGAGATTAAGACAGAGAAAAAACATTCCTCAAATAAACACCAAACACACTCCTTGAACACGCTCAAACGGCTGGGAAAAGTCCCACTCCATGACCTGTAAATGGAAAACAGCAGATATACACTTAGAAACTGCTAGTCAATTAACTGAAAGAAAAGGCAGGTTATAATTGTGAAAAATTTAAAGTAGAAAGTCTTAAATACTGAGAATTTTTTAAATCTAATTTTACAAAAAATATATACATTTTATATACTTTTTAAAAGAAAAAAAGTCACAATATATTCACAAAATATAAATAAGTTTTTTTTCTTTTTTTTCTTTCCTTTTTTTTTTTTATAAAAACTGGTCACTGAAGACCCTGGTGTATGTAATATCATTCATTTCATTAGTTTTCCTTTAGCCTAGTCCCTTATTTATCAGGGGTCTCCACCGCGGAATGAATCACCAACTATTACATGATATGTTTTCCGCAGAGGATGCCCTTACAGCCACAGCCCAGTACTGGGAAACAACCATACGCTCTTTCGTTCCCACACGCGCTCATACACTACTGCCAATTTAGTTTACCCAATTCACCTATACTGCATGTATTTTAGTGTGGGGGAATACGGAGCACCTGGAGGAAACTCCACACAGAAATGACAACTGGCCCAGCCGGGACTTGAACCAGCAACCTTCTTGCTGTGAGGCGACAGTGCTAACCACTAAGCCGTGTATGTAATAGTGTATATTTATACGCAACAATAATTGAATATCTGATGACTCAATGTCAATCGCTATTTCTCTGTCTAATACACAATAATGGCCTGATCTTTCGCTCATTATAACCAATATTATTGTGGCTTCAATGATTTTAAAAGGCATTACTGTCAATCAAAGTCACTGTTATGAGGGATCTGGTGAACAAGCTGTAAGCCATCTAAATGTTGATTTTGGAAATCTTTTACTGCGATTATTAAAATCATCTACTCCGATGAAATGTTTCAAAATTCCAAACATTAACAAAACATCTTCCATTTTATTCATTTATTATAATAATATGAAAAATGTAATTTTTTTATTCAATACTATAAATACATCCTCAATTTTTTTTTTTTACTGTTTCCAGCAATACTTCCAGTATCGTTAGCATATTTAATTGTTGCTTTTGAAAAGCAGTGTGAAATTAGAGCCTAAATTTTTATGATGTATTGAGAATATTTTGTGATTACAAAAATAATCTAGGTAGGTATTTATATACAATGATGTGCTGCTGGTTATATATTGTCATGTGAAGTATTTGCATCAGTTAAAGCAATTTCTATATATAAAAAAAGAGCATGAGAAGGTATTCAAAAAGCATTTATCCAAATTGTATACTTTAAAAAGTGGCGGTCGTCTTGTATTTGGGACAATACGGTATTTTCTAATTGTCTTTAAATATCAGGAGATTTTCATGAAATTTCTGCAATTACAGATCCATCCGTGCAGATATACCAGGGTGTCCGCTGGGTCTTAAAAAGTATTAAAAGTTGATAAATCAATTATAGGAAAATTAAGGCCCTTAAAAGGTATTAAAATCTTAATCATGTTTTTATGAGGCCTTAAATTTAGTTCAAGCGTTGTCCAAAGTGTTTGACTCTAAAAACCGATAAATATATTTATTTTTCTCTTAATATTATCAACAGCATGCTCTATCCACGCAATTGGTTTGGGCCAGGGAGCATCCAGCCAAGCTCTGGTGATGTCATATAATTTGTGACAATCGCGGTAAGGTGATGTGACGATCTCCACATGTACCAAAAACCATAGCGTGAAACAGACAGCAAAATGAGAAAATGTAAGTTTGCGTCTAAAGGTTGGAGAAAGACAAGTTTAAACAGTTCCTGAAGCCTGTTGCTGAAAACAACCGCATAATTAAATTTTTCAAGCTTTGTTTCTGAGCTTATTGGAGTTCTGTTGCATGGTTTTTCTCCATTGTTTTATTTAACTGCAACTGTTAAAGTTAAAGGTTTGATACTGATTAGAAATTGAGGTGGCGATGAGGTCTTAGTTTTCTGAGAAGGTCTTTAAAAAGTTTTTAAAAGGTATTGAAATTACCTTTTGAATTCCTGCATATACTGTACCCTGTATACAAGTCCAGCTCACTAAAAACCCAATAATGTAATAAGGATTTAAAAAACAGATACATTTAGGATCTAATTTGATTTATATATCCACCACAATTATACATTCATTCATTTTCCTTTGGCTTAGTCTCTTTTTTAGAGGTTGCCACAGTGGAATGAACCGCCAACTATTCCAGCATTTGTTTTACGCAGCGGATGCCCTTCCAGCCACAACCCAGTAGGAAAACACTCTGGCATTCACACACGCACTCATACACTATGGCCAGATTAATTCATCCAATTCACCTATAGCACCCCAGCTAGCAAAATTGATGTGGCTCAAGTCTGGGCCCACACCAGACACTTGCATCCGGCCCGCCTTGGGCGGTCCACTCCTGTTTGACAGATCTTGGCCACAATTAAACCATAGCAAAATCATATATCAGGCAGAATTCAAAGAAATAAACCAGAACTGACCCTGTTCTAGGCCAGTTTGCTTTTGATCCGGCCCAAATAAGATGCTTACATCTGGACCACATACGGAATGGAATGATGGCTCTAGGGCGCTCTGCTCCAGTTTATCAGATCTGAGCCACAAATAAACCAAAGCAATACCACATATTAGCCAGAATCCAACAAAATGAACCAGAGCTGACCCTATTCTGGGTGGCTGGCGGTTGTCGCACGCAAACTGAAGAGCGGGGTGGGGGGAAGTGTAGGCAAGGGCACTTTGTATCCAAGACTAAGGCCGTACTCACACTAGGTACAGTTGCCTCCGACCGGGCCAAAGCACGCTTGTCCCTGCTCCTGTCTCCCCCGACGGCCCGCGCACACACCACAAACGGGCTTCGGCACGCTTACGTCATCGCTGCTGCGCTATCCAGTGAGAAGCCCTCTCTCACTCAGCAGCACAGTGGAGATTTCTCTAGTTATATCGTTTCAGTCGTTTTATATGCCGTCAAATATTTCGCCAAACAGTCCTTAGGGATGCGGGGACACGCAGTCAGATATTTCGGCAAACAGATCCGTCTCTTTTGGTGCTCATGAACAATCATTAAGCTCTCGTGCTGCAGGAATGAGGAGGTCTGCTGAAGGCGCGCAGCTGTCGTGCAGTGAGGGGTTTGCATCTTTAATAAACTACGGCATTTTGCGTTCACTGAACAGTAAGAATGATTAATAAATCCATATGAAACAGCCCCTTAAAAGTCAAGTCTCGCTTTCAGTTTTGGGCTTTGGATGCGTTTTGCACTCACACACAAGCGTACCGCGCCAAAGCCCAAGTGAACCGGGCTCAGGCACACCTCTTCCAACCGGGCCAGGGCCGGCCAAGCGTACCGTGCTTGAGCCCGATTCAGCGCACTCACACTTCTCAAAAGATCCGGGAAACGAGCCTGGGCACAGTACGGATGGCATAGTGTGAGTAGGCCCTAAAAAGGACATGTGCACTGCACAGGTTGAGCCTTATGTGTGCATGTGCCTGCTGGGCCATATTTGCCATATCTCCTTTAGGCCGCTTTAGGCTCACAGCCACATTTGCCAGAGCTAACTGTGCCAAATATTTGCCAAAAGTGGCCCACATTTGTTTTGGGATAAGTGGGCCTCATTTGCCAAATCTTCTCTGGGTCATTATAGGCTCAAATCTACATTAGACACAGCGTACTGTGCCGAATATTCACCAATTGTGGCCCACAAATGTTTTAAGATATCTGGGCCACATTTTTCATATCTTCTCTGCGCCACGTAAGGCTCACAGCCACAATAGCCAGAGCTTACTATGCCAAATATTTGCCAAAAGTGGCCCACATATGTCTTAAGATAACTGGGCCACTTTTGCATCTACACATGTGAGCCACTTTAGGTTTAGACCCAGATTAACCTTAAATGACTATGCCACTATTGCCAAATGTGGCCCACATTTGTCCCAAATGTACCATTTTCCACATGGGTCACTTTAGCCTGATGAATTGGAATATTTGGCCCACCTTTGCCATTGTACAGGTGGGCCACTTCAGGCTCACATTAATTTTGTCTGGGCCGAAAGAGTGGCCCACATTCTTATGCTATCTGGGACATGTCTTTGGACTGTAGGGGAAACCGGAGCACCCAGAGGCAGGGCCGGATTAACCAATGGGCCTTATGGGCACAGGCCCAGGGGCCCGTGCGCACTAGGGGCCCCTGTGAGGGGGGAGAAAAAAAGACAATTTCGGAGTGTCTTTTTTGGCTAATTGCAAATAGCGCATCTAGTTGGAATAAGCTATTCAGGGTTTACGCCCATCGATGCCTGATTGATAGAGACAACATGAGTATAGAGCTATTATTTATAACGGCCGCAGTGGCGCACCTTGTAAGGCGCCCAGCATCATCTTTTGACGCGATTAATCATAAACTCGGTTCGAATCCACCATCAGCTGAACTAGTGCTACTTTTTTTTCTCCCCGTTACATATCAGATTGGAAATTTATTTATTTTTAACAGGAAGAAAACATTTTTTTAAAATAATGCTCGTGTGATATAAAGTCACAAGTGTCTCGTGGGTATTTACTAATGTTTAGCCTTATTATAGGTGCCTCCCTCTCTGCAAAAACTATATTGCTCAGACAACTGTATTTCCTCTGAGCAAAAAAAATCGCGATCACATATTAATATTATTATTATATTTAAACTGCCTTTTTTCGTTAACTAAACAGAATGCTGTAATTGGCCAAGCGCGGAAACGTCAGTTTTGTAGTAACCCGCACTTAACTGAGCGGACTGTAGTGTAACGTTATATCTGTCATGGATCAAAAATGAGTGGACAAGTGGATTTAGCAAAGGCGAGAGAAAGAGGAGAGGAGACATCTTTATTGAGGCATTTTCCATACACACCATCTTTAAACAGACCCATGATCAGGAGAATGAGGGTACAGAAGAAGACGTTATAGTAACTTTAAATGATGAGAAGCTAGCATTAACCAGGCGGAGGAGGCTAACGGCAGCGCAACACGGACTGAATTCATCGTGTGAGAGACAGACAGAAAAGGAGAGAGAGAGGGAGAGAGAGAGAGAGAGAGAGAGAGGAGAGAGACTGGAGAGAAGAGGTATAGTGTGTGTGATTTTGGATACTTTTAGCTTTGAAAAATAAGTTAAATCTTTGTAGACTATAAATACATATGTACTATATATCATTTATTTAAATATGTGGGCAACAAATTATAGATTCATTTTATTTAAAAATTATTATATTACTCTTATTTTTTAAATTCAACTATAGGGGTGTGGCCAGGTAGGGGGCCTTACAAGACAATGTGCCCAGGGGCCCCTGAGTTCTTAATCCGGGCCTGCCCAGAGGAAACCAACTTAAACACATAGAGAACATGCAAACTCCACACAGGCCCAGCCTGGACTTAAACAAGTGACCTTCTTGCAGTAAGATGACAGTGCTTGGTAAAAAACACATTTAATGATCTATATTAAGTATTTTGCAAGTCCACTGTCACCCCAAGCTTAAAATATACTTGCAGTGAACAGAGAGCACATTAAATGTTGGTGAATTTATTTAAATTTCACAATATGTTTACAACCCTCTTTCCTCTTATTCTAACCTCAACCAATTCAATTAAACAAGCAGCAGCAGCAAAGAGCACTCAGGCCAAACAACAGGCCAGAAATAGTTTCTCCAGTGACACTAATGAAATTTGGCACAATTCACCGTGGAGACTAAACTAATGCATTATTTGGACAATCGGAATGATAAAGTTTGCAGGCACGCACCCAAAGACGTGCATATGCGTCTGTAAACAATAAACAGAGTGAGTGGCGAGGTCGACTCTACAGGGTTGTTGATCTCTGACTCATCCTGTACCACGGGTAAACAGCCGAATTCCTCTTCCTGCCCTCCGTCCACAGTAAAAGCATCTGTCTGACCCCTGACCTCGACCTGACAGAGCCAACATCCTGAGCCACACAAACTACTGGATGAGTCGGTGCCAACGACTATCATCTGGACTAACAAACACCGTGATAACACACAAACTCAAAAGAATAGAGGCAAAGGAGAGATATAAATAGACTGGTCACTGTTTAATAGATTATTACAGTTGATGTGTTTATGGCTTTATAAGCACAAAAATTGAGGGAAAGAAAGTTGTTGGTTTTAGTTAATGGAAAGATTCAGTGTTTGTTCTAATCTATATTTACAGGGGAATCTAAGCCACTCAACACACTGTTAAATAGACTATTTAACTAAATTTAAACAATTATGAAAAGCAATTGTGCTGGATGACTATTCTGAACATTTTGTAGTCTAGATTTGCTTCTCAAGAAACTTTTATTATTATTATTATTATTATTATTATTATTATTATTATTATTATTATTATGAAAACGGTTTTGCTCCTTAATATTTGTGTAAACCGTGAGACTGTTTTAAAGTCTATAGTCAATAGAATGTTAAAAAGAACAGCATTTCTAGAATATCCACTTGTTAAGTCATGATGTATGGAATACTGTTTCTTGGGCCAAGCTGCCACTAAATGCTTCTAAAATATTTGTTTATGGCCACTTTTTAGTCCTATCACACATTAAACTGTATTTCTTATAAAACCATGGTGTACACAACAGTCTCAAGATTTGCTGCATCACAGATATCAATATTTTAACAATAGATAAAATCCAGCACTTTCTGCTCACATGATCCTAGGCATGGTTATATATGTATTGCGATCATGATTTTCGAAAGCCTTACATCTATTTGTAAATGGTTGTTGAGTCTCCCCATACAGTTTGATAAAACGATTAGACCCGGAAACTGTTTAGACAGAAATTTCATGTTAATTTAAATTTAACATTAATTTAATGCTTGTTGAATTACTAAATAAAAATATAATCAAATTTAAACGTTTTACATGATACGTTAACATTGTGTTGTTAAAATAGTTAAACACTATTGTATTTTACATTTCAAAAATATCAAGTTGTTTTAAAAAGTGTTGAATAATTAAGAACATTTACAATGCCATTCCAAAAAGATAATGGGTATTTCTAAAGTAGTTGGATTGGTTTCTTTACTTGAGAACCAGAGTCCTGCAGAGCCCAGCTTTAACTGATCAGTCACACCTGAAAAAGCTCAACAGGGTCTTAAAGGTCAATGGATCATTGCAGGCAGGTGAGTTTGATCAGGATAAAGCTCAGCTCTGCAGGAGTTATTTAGGAGTCTAGTGTGACAGTAGTCAGGTTTCCATCCTTTTTCCATCCACTCTGAAATAAAGGTATAAAATCTCACTGGTGCGATACCTTTTGAAAACGTTTTTTTTTTTTTTGTTCCTAACAGTCCTTACAGGTACATATTAATTTTTTAAAAAGTTTGAATCTGTACCTCAAAGTACACAAATCGCCCGTTTCCACCGAGTGGTACGGTACAGTACGATTCAGTGTGTTCTGCTTTTATGGCCGTTTCCACTGTTAAAGGGTACCTAAAAGCAAACCATACCGTACCACTTTTTGGTTACCCTTTGCAAAGGGTACCAAAAGGCCCAAAGGGTTATATAACTCTATTGGTTTACAGAGATACATCACTCGCAGAAGCAAACCTTGTCGTTGTCTTGAGGTACAGCCACAAAGCCAAGAAGAACAAAATCTGCTGTGTCCTGTTGTTGTTTTACGAGCCCATCTAAAGCGCGAGCGGTTTCACTTTTTTTTCAGAGAGATCGCTGCACGTCTATATTTCAAAAAAGGAACTTTTTGAGCTAATAATAATAACGCAAACAAGAATCGCTCTGATATCTGATCCTTTCAGAATGAAACAAACGCGAGAGTGAAGCGCAAAAAAAACTAAGGAGAAGCTGGAAAAACAGCAGCAAATGATGCTTCTGCAACCTCCAACATAAACAAACTGCCATGTTTAACCATTATCATCACCTTTTGGACTATAATGAACTCGGACTGACGGAATTACTCTCTAACAGAGGTTACATTGGTTACATACGAGATTAAAGACACATATCAGAGGTTTGCTCTTACTGTGGCCTATGTTTTGTGTGTTTTTTTTACTCAAATAAGGACTAAATGTATGCTGTGTATAGTTTTTCTGTAATTGCTAACATATCGGAGACTGTAAGGGTCTGTATGTGTTCATTTATGTTGCATTATTAATTTATTTTCATGTGATTGCAGACGTTATAGTAGGCTATTTATAATGAACATTATTATTATGAACATTTATACACAAGTATTTACGTGTATAAAGCATCTGTTTTGTGAGAAGTACTTCTCATATGACGTGAACAACCTGTACGGCGTTACTGTGACATTTCCTTGAATAAAAATTACGTCGTCTGAAACTTTTTGTCGTACACCATGCCCACCAAAAGGGTATCATTTTGACCGTGGAAATGCAAGCTTGATAAAGGTGACCTGTACCAACCCATACGGTACCGTTCCATACTGTACCCTGTTAGGGGCAACGGGCCAAAAGATACAAAGTTTACCCTTAAGGTACCAATATGCAGCTGTAGTGTACAAAGTGTACCGTTTGGAAAAATGACCAGTGACAGCTTTTATATATATATATATATATATATATATATATATATATATATATATATATATATATATATATATATATATATATATATATATATATATATATAATTTTGTTGTGATTCCATCAAGTTGTTAGAGTGACTGACAGTAGTATTGGTTGCCCGGTAACCATTATATTAGTCACGTGTGTTATGTTCACCACATCCAGTGCTTAATTTTTTAGTTGCGGGGTGGAGGGGATCGCGGACGAAAAGGGTTGGGAGTTGCGGATAAAGTATGTTGGAGAGTCGCGTAGGGCTGGACGGTATATCCGCTCTGGGGATATATTGATATGATTCCCCAACGTGATGTGGTAATATCCAATATCATTCATATTCATAGGGTTTGAGGCATTCAGCGCAAAACAGACCACTCCAAGGTAGCACGCGAGCGCCACTTGCACAAATGTGTGCTTGCGCAATTGAATAATTCACTCCCTGAGTCACGCAAAATCTTTGTTAAAAATTATTCAAGAACGACCCACGCGACATGGAGGAACATGCAGTGTTGGTGTTGTATCTAAATCTGACTTCCCCCTCGTGTGCACGCACATCACACAGCAACGGCTGCTGTCACAGCGGTTTATCAGAAACTTTTTATCCATCATTTCTTCCGCAATTGACAGCAAGAACGAACGTAGAAGCCTTGTCAATTTTACAAGCAGCACCTGAATGTGTTCAAAAGAATTAAAAACGCCAAAATGGTAAGAATTTATACTGCATTTCGAAAGTGAAACCACCTCATATTCACTGATTATAAGTTCAGTATTTATTACACAATGGTCTCTTCTTTACGTTATAACACATTTAGCTCCGCCTTCTGCTCTGTTATAATGACTGTTCACATTTATATGCTTAATCAGCATTTCATCACAGTACTCTGAAACAATTTCGTTACTACTTATTTCTAGTCTATTCGTTTTCATCTCCTTATTTAATATTTAGTAAAACAAAACAATTTAGTCAAAAGAAAACAAAATAAAAAGTGTAGGGTTTTTCACATGGGGTGAAAGATTTATCCTAAGATATCTTCGATATGTGCACTGTTTAACAATTGTGCAAAATTCATACATGTAAATGTGTAACTAAAAAAACATATCAGCTGATTTAATTGTTGTTTGTAAATCACACAATTGCGATATACAAGATTACTTATTATAACAACACCGTAATTGTAAAAAAAAATCTGGGGTGTTTCATATTTACATTCAATGTGGTTCTTTTCTATCCTACAATATTTTTGTTGCGTTACTATTAAAGTGTGTTCCTTTTTTGCTCTGACAATGTAGCTCTGTTTCATACGGTTCTGTTTACATTGTCATTTGCACAATAGCACAGTAGTGCTGTGTATAGTGTTAAGCAGGAGAAAACCTTGAACTGTATTTTATTTATCAAAGATTTTGTGCAGCTGTTATTTTTTGTGCAGCTGTAAAAAGAGAGGTAAACCATTGTGTTTGTTATATTGTGCTCAAAAAACTCTCAAGTAACCATTTTTGGGAAAATACCATCTATATATTGTATGCCGTTATTCCTCCAAAAAATACAGGGGTATGATATTTTGCCGGGAGTATTGGCAGGTATGCCCTAGAGTCGTGGAAGAAAGTGAAGAGCAGGTGTGCAAGTGAGGAGGGGGATCTGTAAGATGAGGTGCCGGATCAGATTTCAGAGGTTCGGGATCCAGCTTGTTTCAGCACAAATTAAGCCCTGACTGCATCGGAGTTTATCTGGCATACACATTTCCATCTTCTATTATTTGCATTAAGTCCAAAACCATCACAAGAAAGCGTAAAATCTTTTTTGCTAATTTTGCATTTGTCACTCATTTTTCATGTGAGACTTCAAAATAACACAGGGTGATGAAAACCAAGCTATAGTATACTGACTGTCACTGCTCTGACAGATCATCTCAATTACCCAAGTGGAGGTTGTGACGCAAAAACATGATTTTAGCATTTGTAATCTTCATTTATCATCATTGAATTCATGGGAGCGGTCTTTTTACTTGGAAAATGCTACTCAATTTAAAATGCTTCAGTGTTGATTGTATCAAAATGAATGAAATAATCGATTTGATTGAGATCTGGTAACTGTGGAGGACATTTGAGTTTAGCTGAACTCACTCTCATGTCAAAGAAAACAGTTTGAAGTTATTTGTGATTTGTGTAATATCCAGCTGAAAGTAGCATGACAAGATGAACACACTGGTCATAAATGAATGGATGTGGTTTAGGCTTAGGGTTAGGTTAGGATTAGGTTTTAGGTTAGGATTAGGTTTAAATTTAGGTTCGGTTAGGATTAGGGTTCGGTAAGGATTATGTTCAGGGCTTGACATTAAAGGGTCACGAAACACCAAAACACATTTTTATAGCTATAAACACTATCAGTAGCTAAAAAAAAACTATCAGGGTGAAAACTGGTTGTTTTTGAGTTATTTCGAGCAAATTCGTACTTCCGGTTTGAAACAAATTTTTGAAGCTGCTTCACTGCTATGAGATCTTAGCATATATTTCAGTGTAGTCTGGACGTCTGTACCTGGGAGTACATTGTGACGTCTCTGAGTGTGATGCATTCATTCATGAGTAAGACTTGGTTCAAACCAATCAGCGCGCTCTATTGTGTATGCGGTGCAACTTTATTAATATGCATGATAGCTTCGAAGACTATCATGTGTTTTTACCTGTTCAGTGTTTAGACAGCAGAGAGATGCCACGTTGTTGCCAAACAAGCGGGAGAACAAGAATTGTTTGGAGTTACGGGTCGTCAGTGTTGCTTTTATAATTTGCTGCAGTGAAGATTTTGCTTTCATTTTCCCTCTATGAGAGCGCAGCTGGAGTCACGTGTGGATTAGTGCACGCAATGCACGGCAGATATACGTGTCTAAGGAACATTTTATTACCTTTTCTCACCTGGAAATTGTGAAATCCGGATTTGCTGCTCCTATGCTTTTAATAAAGATGTGGCTCTAGTTGGTGTTGATTGTCCTGTCTTTACAGATTTGGTAAGCGATCAGTGATCTTTATTTGTTTATTCAGAGGCAAAGTTAGCTCGTATCGTCAGCAGTACTCTTTCAGTGTTTAAAGATGGACCTCAGTCAAATGATATCTAAGTTAATAAAGTTTACTGTACGTTAATATTACTACAATATTATGGACTGAAAAATCCGCTGTAAATGCTGCTCTCCGAGTGTAAACAAGTAGGCAACACAATCAAACTATTTTCATCGTGTAGGATTTTCGCCGCATTTTGTGACAGAAATAACACACACGGCTTTCTGACGCTACCTACCGAGTGTATCTAAGTTACCGAGAAATGCAGAGATTTTTATTTCTCTCATTTGTTGTGCAGTAACAAACATTGCATTAAAATACACGCTTCCAGCAGCTCCTCGAATCAAATATTTGGTTTGTCACGAGGAGCATGAACGAAATCCCTGAATGAAAGAGCCAAACTGCAGTTAAAGTCCACCATTTAGTAATTTGGCAAATAATTTGATTACTGATGTCCATGTAAACACAGTCACTGTCTTTCTCCCCTGTGTCTGTGTGTTTGTTTTGCCACTGTGAAAATCAGCACATGCCCAGACACTCCCATTTTTATGCAAATTTTCAGAGAACTTCTCTCTTTCCCTCCTCCGACACGCCCCCTAAATGGAGCTGTACACGCCCACTTTCCTGACTTTTTCCAAAGTAGAGGTGAGAAAAGCCCTCCTAAAACAGGGGAGTTTCATGGCCCTTTAACTTTTTTGTTCACCAGCCACTGTGGCTAGTAGTTTTCCAACATTATTAGCCATTCGCCATTTTTACTAGCCACACTTTTGTTGTTGCAAAAATACATTTTAAATGCATAAATATGACTTTGGCATGCTAAAATTACTTAATTTAGATGTTATGTTCACATGCCTCCTCATTCATTTCACTTTTTGTGTGTGTTGTGTATGAGCTTGCTCAATGAGCATGAGCAAATGAGTTGTCGCAATGCAAATTGTTTTTATTTTACATGACTTTATAGAGCTCAAAATTCAGGATTTACCAAATTGATCTCTGACCACACCAAACATAAATAATTATTACCTAGCCATAAATTATAAATCTGTCAAAACAAGCAAATATAGATGTAAACATGCACTTTTTATTTTAACAAAACCTCTCTTTCAACATGCTATATTTCAATAGTGGGATAGTTTCTTAGAACACTTGAATCACTTTTCTTCATTCTGATGCTCAGTTTAAACTTTAGCAGATCCTCTCGGTCACGTCTACATGCCTAAATGCTGTAATAGAAGTTATCATTGATGAATAAAATGGATCACGCGTTGGAAATTTCTACTAATTAAGATAAGGCAGAGGTAAAGGAGGAGAATATAGACCCAGTCATGTTTATAGGGAAAGGAGGGCATCTTAAGATGCCTGGAATGGGAAGGGAGCTTTGGGTAAGTAGTTTGTGTAAGCATTATTGCATTGATTGACATGTCATGATGCATTTCTATTGGCTAGACAGTAAATGTATTGTTACAGCAAACAGACTGTGACAATATTTGAACTTTCTTTTTCATAGAGGACCAAAGATAATTTAGTCCAGTTTTACTTTGGTCATATCTCCTCTGGAATAGCCTAAAATTGTTCAAGGTATTTCAAGCTGTAGAGCTGCCAGATCTGTCCCAAATTGGCCACACGAAAAACAGGATAATTTAAAAGGAAAGGGGGATTAAAATGATTTTGAGGATTGCTTTAAAAAAATAATCAGCTAAAAACTCCGTCTCTCATTCTGGACTTAAAGGGCCATGAAACCCCCTCGTTTCAGCAGCGTGTTTCACACCTCTACTTTGGGAAAAGTCAGAAAAGTGGGCGTGTCCTGCTCTGTTTAGGGGGGAGTGTCGGAGGAACTAAAGTGGGAGGGTGTGGGAGTGTCTATTTGGGCACGCGCGAGTTTCAGAGTCAAAATACACACACAGGAGAAAGTGATGGTGTTTAACCTACATGGACATCTGAAATCGAATTATTTGATAAATTATTAAATGGTGGACTTTAACTGCAGTTTGGCTCTTTTATTCAGGGAATTCATTCATGCCCCTCGCGACAAACAAGATATTTGATTCGAGGAACTGCTCTAAGCGTGTATTTTTCATGCAATGTTTGATACCGCACGGCGAATGAGAGAAAAAAGCCGTCCGCATTTCCCGGAAACTTAGATGCACACGGCAGGTAGCGTCAGAAAGCCGCGTGTGTTATTCAGGGCACACAAAATGCGGTAAAAACCCTACACGAGGTTAAAGTTCGGTTGTGGTGCTAACATGTTTACACTTGGTGCAATAGTTAACTTAGTTCGATACGAACAAACTGAATAAACAAAGAGCACTGGTCGCTCACTTACCAAATCTGTAGAGACAGGACAATCACCAGCAACTAGAGCTGCGTCTTTACGATGAGAAGACTACAAGCGAATCCGGATCTCAGCGTTTGCAGATGAGAAAAGCTCTCAGGTAAACAATAATCCTCCTTAGACACGCAAGTTATTGTTGTCGAGCGTCGCGTACACTGTTAATCCAAACGTGACTCCAGATGAGCTCTCACAGGGAGAAAATGAAAACAAAACTTAACGGCAGCAAACTATAAAAGCAACACTTCACGCTTGTTTTGCCAACACAATGTGGCGTCTCTGTCAGGTAAACACTATGACACTAATGAATATTAATGAAGTTGCACAATAGAGCGCGCTGATTGGTTTGAACCAAGCCTTACTCATGCATTAATGCATCACACTGTAAGACGTAATAAGACACACTCTGGCACAGACGCCCAGTCTGCACACTGGAATACAACGCTATTATGTCATGACCGTGACGCAGCTTCAAAAATTCGTTTCAAACCGGAAGTACGAATTTGCTTGAAATAACGCAAAAACAACCAATTTACACTTTTTAGTGAAATATAGGTGTCCTAATAGTGTTTTTAGCAGTGTGGGACACATATACGACTGTCAACAGCTCAAAAAATGTGTTTTGGTGTTTCGTGATCCTTTAAGGTACCACTACCAAACT
>NC_141030.1:7980000-7985000 GCF_052040795.2 Danio rerio | reverse complement strand
ACATTTCATTGAAATTAAAAATAAAGAACTGTAATTTAGAGCTTTTTCTTGCATATACTATATAATTTTAAATAAATATAATACATGTTTTAATTCTGAACATTAAGGAAATCAATATTTTATCTACAAACCCTGATTTAAAAAAAACAAACTGACCTGAGTTCTCAGCAAAGTGTAGTTCCACAGAGGCACATGAGCGTTCCTCTTCCTCGGGTTTCTGAGTCCATCTACTGACCTGTGATAAGACAATATTTTATTGTAAAGTGCTATTTTGGCCAAGTTAAATGATTTTGTTTTATTTTGTCATGTAATGCAATGGCATTCTTATAATTTTGAGCAAATTTTGCTGACCAGTACCAGTATCTGTTGGCATCCATGAGCGTGAGCTGGAAGCCGATGAGTCCATACAGATAAGAGTGATTGTTCCAGGTTGTTTTGTCCAGGAAGAAAATATACCAGTAAGTGGAAATAAACATCAGACAGGCAATGCGATAAAAGCAGCCAAGCATGATACCAACAGCACCTGAAAAACAAAAGCAAGTGGACAGTCAGTTTTGTGACTGATGTACGTTTCTACTGTAAAATTAAGCAATCCGATTCATTTTCTCCAATCTTGCCCAAGCTGGTAATTATTTTCATGTTATGGCTGTAACTAAATAATGGCCAATATTAAAATTGTATAACTTTGTCTCAACTAATGTAAAACACTAAATAATCCCAAGACATGCACTATAGGTGAATTGGGTAAGCTAAAATTGTCCACTACATGTTTGTGAATAAGAGTGTATGGGTGTTTCCCAGTGATGGGTTGCAGTTGGAAGGGCATCCACTGCATAAAACGTGCTGGATAAGTTGCGGTTCATTCCGCTGTGGCGACCCCTGATTAATAAAGGAACTAAGATGAAAAGAAAACGAGTGAATGAATGAATATGTACGCTATTTATACAGCACTTATAATCATGAATATTTTTATAAATGTCTGTATAGTTTTTATACTTTATTATTGATTTAAAACAAACAATGCTATACTAAAATACATTCTATTTAAGAATATTAAAAGAGCCCATGGACAAAATGAATGTAAAAAAATATATCTTCCAGAATCAAGGCCACTAGGATAAATGGTTACTGTTGCTTTGTTTATTTTTTGTTTGTTTTTTTTTCTAAAGAGGCAAACTCACCAAGGAACATCACAAAATACACAAAGAACATCCAGTCCATGGGAAGCGGCTTCAGGAAGTTAAAGAGGGGGAAGCGGCACACTGGTGCCCCATCTAAATACTTGTAGTCCAGATGACTCAGTCCTCTCTCCTGGGTGATGTCCAGAGCCATCAGCATACCTGTAAGAAAATACAGCACATATTAACACCTGACCCACAATCCAGAATCACTACATTTGTAATAATTGCATATGTCAAGTCATAAAGGAGGACTCACCAAATAAAAAACGGAAAATCCCAAGTGAGGCCGGATCAGTGGGACGATTGAGAAGACACACAAACCGATCCCACGATGAGACGTCTTCCTGCTCAAAGCCAAAGAGACGCTTCATGGTTCTGATCTGCTGGGAGAGGGCCACAGTCGCCTGTTTGATCTCCTTACTGTTCCTTCTCTTGGATTTAGATGATTCGACATATGAAGCACCTGCAGAAGTGAATCATTGAAACATGTTAATATCTCAAAGACTGCAAGATGATAAAATGTTATGACTTTTAATAAGATCTAAAATAAGTTTACAGTATACATTTCTTAGGAATCCCTTTAAATAAGTAATCAAATGTTTCTAATTATTTTTATCGTTTACATGACTTGAAATTAGCTATCCATTATTATCTCCTGTCTGTTTTTCAAGTACCTAATAATTTAATTTTTAAATCTTGGACTTTTGCATAAAAAGTCAGTATTTTGTAAATAAAATTTGTTACGTGTTTATTTTGTTGCACTTATATTATTGTTTTTAATACAACAAACAAAATGATGATTTATTTTTTTGTAGTTCACAATGTTTTCTGAATTAATGAAAAATTTGATGATGAAAAAGATTCCCCAAACCCCCCTGACTCTTATATATAAAAAAAAAAATAATAATAATAATAATAAAACAAGAATATTAAACATGATGCCATCCAATTTTTGTGCTAGAAATGTATAAGCAGATTTTATGATTTATCATTTTAAGAAACTTGTATTGCTATGTTTTGCAATTCCTAATTAATCAACCAAGAAAGTATGGTGATACTTTTTACCAACTTGTTTTACCCTTTTCATCTGAAGCATCTCGAAAGAATTATAGGAAAAAACAATTTGAAACAAAGTAAATAAATTCCCATTCAGTCTCTTGAGGCGAAAATAAGCAACTTCATATCACACTTTAATCAATAACTAACGTTACTTACTTTGTTTTCGATACAAGCTAAACAAACCAGACTACATCCTTATACATTTACACAATTAATGCGCATACGCACCCGGAAGACATGTAATCCTTACATAATCAGATGTATATTAAAAGTATATTTAGTAAATTATGCAACGTACTGTATTTTGATACTATTATCCATACTATTGTTGCCACTCTTTTACTATAGTAATGCAGTGTTTACCTGCGGTCGTGTCACTAGCCTTTGGCTCCATCTTGCAGGATACGAAACCAGTCTGCACTAACGTTAGAAAACGTTACAAAACTACTGAAATATCACATCGGACACACAGGTAGACATTAACACAGCAGACTGAAGTACGTGTCCAACGGAGGAGCAGCACCCTACTGCCCGCTGGAAGGTAGGGGGACTGCGACGATTTCTGACCGCTCATTGGCCGATTCTGTCTTAAGTCCCGCCTATCAATGAGTGCTGGAAAAGAGCAGTGCCTCTAGTGGTCAAATATGAGCATGGCAAGAGACGAATGGCTGTAGTTTGTTGGTGGGTTGCAACATTTTTTTAATGTTTTAGAGTGGGTGAAAATAGGCAGCTGAATACCGGCCGTTTATGGTTTGTAATGAGTTTTATAGGTCTTAAAATAAATGTAACTGTCTTTAAAAAAAACTAAATTGTTATTTTTAAAGAGGAAAAGTGTTAAATGATTCCTCTACATAATTTTTGCATTACATTTGTATTTATTTTCATCTTAAACAAAAGTTATTATAAGGAAAAATAATATAAAAAGTGTTTATAAATTAGCAAATGTATTTTTTAAGAGATACATAACTAATTTTAAACAATTGCTTTAGTGCATCTCAGTAAACACGAGAGGGTTTCAGTATATGTTTTGGAGCAGCAATTTTAAAGACAATTTCTAGCTTAAAAACCTGAAAAATTAAAATTGCATTAAAATTAAAAATATAAAAGACTGCAGTAAAAATTATATTTCTTTGGGGATAAGTCTTATGAAAACTTTTAAACAAATAAAAACTTACAGCCAAGAATAGACCAACTTTCACCCCAGATTGAACAGGCTTAGACTCAAAGTTACTGCAACATTATAAGATGAGGGATTTATTGCTAGCCTGTTTTAGCATATTAAATCTGTCTTTGACTATTCATTTTAGATTGTAAAACCAGAAAACCAAAAAACAGATTGCTGCGTCTCCGCAACAGCAGGTGGCAGCAGCGCCCGCTGAACTCACAGGCACCCGTGACGTGGATGAGAGAGGTTCTGTTTGTGTCTGCTTTTGTTTTAAACTGCAGATCAATATATTACACATTTAACAGCCGATTTCCTTGTACAGCGTTTAATATCCGGTTTGTGTGTTCATTATGCGACTAATGATGCATTTGCACAGTGGTTGATGAACAGATTTGAGGGTGTGTGGTCAGTATTTTGAGAAACAGACGCGTGCGGTGAGTGTTTACAACAGACTGTCTGCTACTGTTTGTTCTGTACATTGTTTCTGTCAGTGTACATCTTTTTTATATTAATAAGAATACGTTAGATGATATAACACTGAGACTGACTCAACGACATCTAGTCAGTTAGTAGGGTAAAATCACTGTTTCTGCAATAAACCATTAGACTTAGGGTGTACAGGACTTGTTTGAAAACAATAATATGCAGAAACATTCATATAACGTTAGGCAAAAGAACAAAACAAAAACTATCCTATAGGTTCACACGGTAAAAATAAAACGAATAGTTATAGAGGTAAAGTTGGTTTTATATTCGCACATTCGTTCATTTAAAAGTCCCTATATTGTTTACCATGTTACTTTGAATATTCGACCGGAATTAGCATGCAAGTGTGGCATGAAAACAACATTTACACTGTTTATTTGACTGTGAACAATGTTGTACTTTGATAGTCACTGGCTGCTAATGTGATTTGGCTATTTAGAGTTTGCAAATAATAATTTTATGAAATTATGTTATTAAGGGGAAAGTCTGAATGTGCGAATATAAAACCAACTTTACCTCTATCGAATAGTTCTTATCATACTTCCCTGCTTGGTGGATTAAATGAAGCGTTGCTTTGGCTTGCCCAAAATGAAATATTGTATGAAGTCAAGTTCAAATTCCTTTTTTAATTGTTTTAATAAGACATAGTGAGGTTTTTATGTGGGATTCTTTTTTAATCTCTTTTTTCACTTTGTGGTGATTTATGGCCTAATACAGGAGGACAAAAACAACTGATAAAGTGTGACAAAAGAAACATTTAAAAATATATTTTGTATGTTTTCTTTACGTCCCCTCAAACAAAAAAAAATCTCAAAATTGAAAGGTAAATAAAGTAATGTCACCTCAGTAATGTAACATCAATATTTCTGCAATAAACTGGACACATTTAAAAATTATACAATAATAATTTAAACAGATTAACTGTAGATTATATAAATTAATCACTTAAAATTGATCTCTTTTACTGCATGTCATCTGATTTATACATTTTGGTGGTGGTTCTTTGCTCAAATGCATCAGTTGTGCATTTATTTTTCTTAGTCAGTGTTATTAACCAGTTTTCTAAAATGACTAAATAGGCAGTGTCTGTTTTTGTAGTCTGAATAATT
>NC_141030.1:7955000-7975000 GCF_052040795.2 Danio rerio | reverse complement strand
TGCGTACAAAATCACAATTTGTAAGGTATGTAAAAGTGTCATGCCTTCTGTAGGACACTTTCAATTGTCACACATTGATTAATGGTGGAAAATTCCAGCACAATCACAATCTAATAATATTATTTTTATTCAACTTTGTAATCTTACACTATTATCATTATAGTTTGAATGGCATGAGACAGTACTAAAAGGACAATAAAAATGTTCGTACCAATTATTTTTAGGACAAAAATTACAAACACAAAGTCCAGCATTTAATAAGATGTATAAGATAATCCTACAGTAAGATTATGTTTTTTATTATTCTGCATGGCTCCTTCAGCGATGACTTTAATTTTAATTTAAAAAAATTCCAACATGCAGTTTATATCATGTTTTTTTTTGGGATATACAGTATATGTATAATGGATCGTTTGTTTTTCCAGGAACTTTTGATTATTACAATATTGAAACGGCTTACATTTGAAATATAAATATATTTTAATTGTCTTTACTGCCACTTCTGATCAATTTAATAAGGCCAGGCAGAGTAAAAATGTGTTTACAAAACTTACAGTCTCCAAATGTTTTCTTTTATGAAATGGATATTACTCATGTTTCTGTCTTTTTGTCTGTTCTTTTTTCTGGTAACAGGAAGAAGTTAAAAAGTACCTCTAAGTACATCTACCAGACACTGTTCCTGAATGGAGAGAACAGTGACATCCAGATCCGTGCTTTGGGGCAGGAGTGGAACCTTCATAAAATTTACCTCTGTCAGGTTGGTTCAGTTCAGCCAATGGTGTTGTGCATACATGGAAGCATTTTAAATATTTTCTTTCTCTTTTTTCTGTTTCAAAACAGTCAGGCTATTTCTCCAGCATGTTCAGTGGATCCTGGAAGGAGTCTAACATGATGGTTATTGAGCTTGAGATCCCAGACCAGAACATTGACACTGAGGGTGAGGATTCTGGAAATGCATAAAAACGTTTTTGATGCAGTGAACAAATTGAAGTTGTTGTTTTTGTATTTTTAACGCCAAACCAAGGCCTTGTTTTCAATGTTGTGGGATCAGTTGGTTTATTGTATGAAGGAACAAAATGTTAAAGAAAATTCTACATCCTATTCTAGTTGAGAGGTATAATTAAATTTATCTACACATACATATATCATGTATGTATATATATATATACACACACACACACACACACACACACACACACACACACACACACACACACACACACACACACACACACAGTACATGTATACATACAGTTGAAGTCAGAGTTATTAGCCCCCCTTTGAATATTTTTTTTTTCTTTTTTTTAAATATTTTCCAAATGATGTTTAACAAAGCATAGAACATTTCACAGTATGTCTGATAATATTTTTTTTCTGGTGAAAGTCTTACTTGTTTTTTTTTTTGCTAGAAAAAAAAAACAGTTTTTAATTAAAAAAAAAAAAACTTTTTAATTAAATGTCAAAATTATTAGCCCCTTTGAGCCTGCTATGTTTTCAATGGTCTACTGCAAGTGTTTTCAAACTTTTAGGACACATGCCCAATTTCACTCACTTTTTTGTTGTTATTTTTATGTTTTAATCTGACTAAAGTCATAACTAAACAGAAATCAAATTAACAAGTGGAGTATGCCTTTATTAGTGGCATTATTGAATTAAACACCGCAATCAAACTATTACCGTCATGTAGGACTTTTCGCCGTATTTTCCAACAAGATCCACACACGGGGCTGTAAGTCAAGGACCGCACGGCACACAGACACACACACACATCGAGAAATGTGGGAGCTTTTTCTTTCCATTTTGCGTTCGTTATTAAATTCCATAACACTCTCACCAGTCCTTACTCCTTTTTTGCGTCTAATACCCCAGTTTGTCACAGGGGCATGAATGAAATGTTCATGAGTGCAAGTGAAACTGCCCAACTGCAGTTAAAGTCACCCAAAATTACAGGAAACATTTACATGAAAGCACTTTACGTAAACGCCTTAATTATATTATTGTCTATTAAGGCAGATATCTAGATTACAGATGTCCATGTAAACGTAGTTTATATATATCGATTAAAATCGATTGTCAAATCGATGTCAATCGATTAAAATTTTTTTAAAACGAATTAATCACACTTTTTTTGAAAATTAATCGTGATTAATCACATTTACAAGACTGAAACTTGTAATTTTGGCTATTCAAATGTAAAATAATGTAAAACTATTTAAATTCAAAATATAATTGCTTATTACAATTTTTGTTCAACTTGTAACACAGATTTCTTCATGTAAACAACATACCCACAATAAACCATCAAGATCCTGGCTTGACAGTCATATTTATCACAGAAATTAAAACACAGGAATGTTAATGCCATTTGAATTTCAAAACAATCAATGCCAATAAAGAAAAAATGATTTCCAAGTTGGATTCTTAGTGGACCGGCATTGCAAATATGTTTAATGGAAAAGTATAATAACCTGTTTGTGTGTGTTTGTGTTTGTGTGTGTATTTGTGTTTGTGTTTGTGTGTGTGTTTGTGTGTGTGTTTGTGTGTGTGTTTGTGTGTGTTTGTGTGTGTATTTGTGTGTGTGTTTGTGTTTGTGTGTGTGTTTGTTAGTGTGTTTGTGTTTGTGTGTGTGTGTGTGTATATACATACATACATACATACATACATACATACATACATACATACAGTGAGGTCAATAAGTATTTGATATTTAACATGTGTGTGTGTGTGTGTATTTGTGTGTGTGTGTGTGTGTGTGTATGTGTGTGTGTGTGTGTGTATATATATATATATATATATATATATATATATATATATACATATACATATATACATACTTACATATATATATATATATATATATATATATATATATATATATATATATATATATATATATATATATATATATATATATATACACATATACATACAGTGAGGTCAATAAGTATTTGATATTTAACGTGCATGTGTTTGTGTCTGTATTTGTGTGTGTTTGTGATTTTTCAATATCTCCTACTTGGAAATCATGGAGGGGTCTCGAGTTTTCACCATAGGTGCTTTTCCACTTTCAGAGACAGAATCTAAAAATAAACATCCAGAAATCTCGTTGGATGATTTTTTACAATTGTTTTTTGTAAATTACTGTAAATAAGTATTTGATCATTTGCTTTTTATCCAGATTTCTTACCCTCAAAGACCTGTTATTTTGCTTTTAAATAGTCCAGCTACACTCTGCTCATGATTGTTATTTAATAGCACCTGTTTGAGGTCTTTAGCTGTCATAAAGACACATGTGCACCCCACAATAAATCAAAAGTCTAAGTAGCAACATGGGCAAAACCAAAGAGCTGTCAAAAGACACAAGACAAAATTGTAGACCTTCACAAAGATGGAAAGGGTGACAGGGCAATTGCCAAGCAGCTTGGTGAAAAAAGAACAACTGTTGGAGCAATTGTCAGAAAGTGTAAGAGGCTAATGATAACCATCAGTGTCCCTCGGATTGGGGCCCCACTGAAGATCTCTCCTTGTGGGGTATCAATGATGCAAAGAATGGTGAAGAATCAGCCCAGAACTAAACTGGAGGAGCTGGTCAATGGCGTAAAGAGAGCTGGGATCACCGTTTCCAAGGCTACCATCAGTAATACATTAAGACGTCATGGTTTAAAATCATGCTTCGCAAGGAAGGTTCCCCTACTTAAGTCAGCCCATGTCAAGGCCCATCTGAAGTTTGCCAGGGACTTTTTGGTTTTAACTCCATTTGCCGTGTTTGGAGGAAGAAGAATGATGAGTATCATCCCAATAATACCATACCTACAGTGAAGTATGGGGTTGGAAGCATCATGCTCTGGGGGTGTTTTTCTGCACAGGGGACAGGACAACTGCACTGTATAAAGGAGAGGTTAAACAGGGCCATGTATTGTGAGATATTTGGCAAAAGCCTTTTTCCCTCAGTCAGAGCAATAAAGATGGGTTGTGGCTGGGTCTCCTAACATGACAATGACCCAAAGCACACAGTCAGGAAAACCAAGCAGTGGCTTCGTTAGAACCATAACAAGATTCTGGAGTGGCCTAGCCAGTCTCCAGATCTAAATCCAGTAGAAAATCTTTAGAGGGAGCTGAAACTCAGCGACAGCCCTGAAACCTGTCAGATATAGACAAGATCTGCATGAAGGAGTGGGCCAAAATCCCTCCTGTACTGTGTGCAAACCTGGTGAAGAACTACAGGGACTGATTGACCTCAGTAATTGTTAACAAAGGCTTCTGTACCAAATATTAAGCGAGTTTTTGAGTCAAGTTTTTGAGTTTTTGACTCAAGTGATCAAATACTTATTTGACACAGTATTTTACAAATAAATTGTTTAAAAATAAACATGGAGAAATGTTATAAAAATTGGTCAAAATGGTTTGTATATAAGAATACAGAAAATATATAATTTGCTAGGAAATGCTTTGCAATGAGTGTGAACCCCTCTCCCCCTATTTATATTTTTTATTTTTATTATTACTTTTTTTAATATATGTACATATATATGTATATTATATATGTGAAATATTTTGTTTGGACCGCACATTACAGATTGTAAAAGACTGAATCATATGGACTTGAAGGAAACTATGTTGGTGTTTATGCTTATAATACAGTACCTTTTGCGGGCGGGTTGGAGTGGGGGGCTAATGGGAGAGTAACCTGTACTATAAAAACGACTGTATAAGAAGAATGTAATAGTTGTATGTGATAACTCTGGTGATCTGTTTGTTCCATTATATTAAAACGAATAAAAAAACAAAAGTATAAAAAAAAAACAGAAGTCGAACGTTAAACATGAAACACCTGAAATTGCATGAAACTCTGGAGGAAACGCTGAATAGCCTGGTAATGAGATATTAATTGTTTTATACTGAAACTTGCCTTCTAAAAGTACTTCCTTGGTCTTATCCATATATATATATATATATATATATATATATATATATATATATATTTCTTCTCCATTTGCAGCTCTTCAGGTGGTTTTTGGGTCGCTCTACAGGGATGATGTTCTGATCAAACCGAGTCGAGTTGTTAATATTCTGGCCGCTGCTTGCATGCTTCAGTTGGTGAGTACCTATGTTAAATACAACATCATTAGTATCCGATTCTATAAAGATGCAGCATTTATCTATTCAATGAAATAAATGGCTACAATTCAAACAAAACTTGCATTGTTTTTATATATTTAATTGAAATTATTGTTTATGGCTCTGGAGCGAGCTAGCTGCAAAGAATAAATCTCTGTACTAGCTTAATGGAGCCTGCGTTTATGTGAGTCAAGGCTAAAATCCAAGCTCAATCCCTTGTCTTGCCTTAGTGCAATACAAAACCCTTTGTTGGCTTATGGGCATGCTTGTTTTGGTGCTTTCAAATATCAACATCATTTGGCAAAATTTGTGTTGTGCACCATTAAAAATAGAAAACTCTCATTTGTTTTTAAAGTCTCTCGAAATTTGTATTCATTTTTAAATATTTCCCAAATGTGATGTTTAAAAGAGCAAGGACATTTTTACAGTATTTCCTATGATGTTTTTTTTTTATTTAAGGTAAATTTAACAGCCCTTTTAAGAAATATTCATATTTTTCAATTGGCTACAAAACAAACAACTCTTATCCAATGACTTTCCAAATTAACTGAACTTGTCTAGTTCACTTAATTAGCCTAGTTAACCAGGGGTGTCTAAACTCTGTCCTGGAGGGCTGGCGTCCTGCAGAGTTTAGCTCCAACTTGCTTCAACACAGCTTCAAGGATGTTTCTAGAATGCCTAGTAAGAGCTTGATTAGCTAGCCCAGGGGTCAGTTCTTCGTACCTCGCTTAAATTATCTAAGATGATTTGAGAGATCCTGGATCTTTTCATCTCGATAAATGATCTCTAGCTAATTTGGTTCTTTAAACAAGTTCGCGAGTCAGATTAGAATGTCTGGATGAACTGATCTGAGATCGCTGCGTGCATTGTGAAGGACAGATCTATTGATCCTCAAGATCATGATCAGCAATGCAACGATTGGCTGACGGCATAGCAGCGTAATGACATCATCTGATTAATATTCAATTATCCATGTGAGCAAAATTACATCAAATGAGCAGTAAACGGTTTGTTAAATATGACACGCAATAACTTTCTACATTTGTTGTGAGCTGCAGGCTTTACACTGTCATGTGTCAAAAGTAGGGTTATAACAATATACCAGTATGACGGTCTACCACGATTTGAACGTGCACGATTATCATACCATGAACAATTGCATATCAACGGTTTTAACCCTTAAAGACCGAGACAGGCGCCCGCGGCTAAAAATAAGTATTGCTCTTAAATGTTTAATAACTTTTGATCCGCTGATCCGATTCATACAATTCAAAGATTGGCATAAAGAAGAGAACAGCTTTCCAGTGCTGCATCACATAACATTCGCGGACTTTCCGAGGCTCCGGAATCAGTGCGGTTACGTCATCAAAATTTGACAACGCTGATTTGACAAAGAAACGCTCGTCACTGTGTCTCCGGACAAACCAGACATGATACATTGATGCATTATCCCTCCTCCATGCCCAGATTGGTTCAAACTCGCTATATCACAACCAATAAGCATAGGTTTCGCTTTTGTTTGTGAACCAACAGTGAGCTTTTTGAACAACACGGAATGAGAGATAGGCATACATTTATGCGCGGCTAAATAAAACGCAAAAAAAAGTTTTGCATAAAATAATTCTCATACTAAGTACTTTTGCATACACAGCAGCCCAGAAACATGACAAAACAGTGACACAGCAAAGACGAACTGCTGCTCTTGCTGTTTTCAAAAGACGCAAATGAAGATGCAGCTGTTTGTCTGCATTGCAGACAACCATATCCAAATCCATATCCACAGACAACCATATCCATGCTGGCACATAAAACCTAAGGATGTTCCATATTGAATCTAGTTTCGTTATGTAACTATTTATAGTATAGTAAATATTTATATCTATTTTTTTACTGAGGATTTGCACCATTTTTATTTGGACTTTATTTAGACTTTGACACATTATTTATTATTTTATTATTTTTTTATTTGTTCATTGTAAGTGGTGTTGTTTATAGTAACTGAAAATATATTATTTGGAAAAAGTCAAATTTGCTTCACTGTTCTATTATTTTGTAACATACCGTATACCGCGAAACCGTCAAACCGTGGTATTGTTTTAGAAGATTATCATACCGTAAAAAATTCATACCGTTACAACCCTAGTCAAGAGTAATCATCATGTATTTCAATGCATATCGGTGTATTTAGTTCTACATTGGGAAAAGATTTTCTTTCTTATGGTAGCCGTTTTTTTAATCGGTGTACAGAATAACTGGATGTTTACAAAAGCATTTTGATATTGGTAAGCGTCTGCAACTTTTGTGAAGCATCAAATCACAGGCATATTAACTGTCAAAACATGTTTATGACTGCATATGTATTATTGCTTTTAAAAAAAATCACATATTGTGCATTTTATTGTACACAAATTGTTCTAAAGCGATCTAAACATGTTATATCAATAAGTTTTCTCTCTGCATACACACACACAAGTAAAAAAAAAAAATATATATATATATATATATATATATATATATATGTATATATATATATATTTTTTTACTTGTGTGTGTGTGTGTGTGTGTGTATATGTATATATGTATATGTATATATATATATATATATATATATATATATATATATATATATATATATATATATATATATATATATATATATATATATATATATATATATATATACATATATAACTACTAATGTAAGAATATATAATACTATATAACTAACTAAAGAATATATAACTACTAATGTAAGAAAATATCAGCATTTGGTACATACTTTCAGTATTTTCTTTGCATGAACTGAGCTGATCTAATCCTGTTTATATGAATTAAGCCTGCTGCAGAGCAGTTTTGATCTACCAGAACTGTTGCTATGACAACAACTCTCGGATCAGCTTTGAAGAACGAAACGATCCTGGATCGTGTCAAATCGTCAACATTCAAATCCAGCTAACTGAGTAATCCACGTATGAAGTACGGACCCCAGGGGCCTCATGTATCAACGCTGCGTACGCACAAAAACTTTGCGTACGCCAGGTTTCACGCTCAGAATCGCTCACGTTTGGATTTACTAACAATGAACTGAACGTGGGAATGTGCGCAGCTTCACGGCAGCTTTTTGGCTGGCATACGCACATTTTTTGTGCGTGTCTGTTTTATTTCCATTGGCGACTCCTAGAGGCAGTTGTGTTAAATTCCTCTCTACAAAGTGTCTGAGCCTTGCAATGGCAACTGTATGAGACGGGTTCATCTAGCAGGTATATAAGCTTTCCATACCATACATTTGACCAGCTAAACATTAAAGCACAATTTGCAGCGGTCGCCTGTTTTCCCAATGTAATCTGAGCAATCTACTGCGCGCACATTGCTATAAAGACACTATCTGAAGATGAATTTGCATGCGTGAATCAGAAACATTTCCATTCAATAAATGTGCAAATAAAATTGATGCACAAACTTATTAATGATTCCTACTTGTCTTTCTCGTGATAAATAGTTGGCAAAATCTGATATGTAGCGGGGGGAAAAAGAAGAAAGAGTTCATCAGACGCTGGATTCGACCCAAGTTCATGCTCGAACGTGTCAAAACATGTTGATATGCGTCTTACGAGCTGCGCCACTGAGACTGTTAAGAGTACTGCAACCTTTTACACCTATAAATCACACTATTTCTTTTTTAATTCACTCAGTGCGATGTTCTGACCCAACTGTGTTAACTGCATCAGCTAAACTCTCGCACTCTATTTTTTTCTTTTGTTGTTTATTCCGGAGAACAAACTTGCAAATAACACCGCTTTTCTTCGGTCTACCTCCGAAAGCAGCACCACCAATTCACATTCTGTTCAAAGTTTCTCTTTATGCTTGCTTTTGCCGTTGCTTTTTCGTTGGGTTTTGCCAAAGTAGAGTCATTAGCATATTCATATGGGGGAGGAGGCAGGGAGGGGTTTTGTGCTCGTGCATGTTGCGCTCAGTTTTACGTTCATTCGAATGTACAAAAGAATATGCGTGGGATTCGGCGTACGCAATGTTTCATACATCTGAATTTTTTTCTGCGTACGCACATTTACAGCTTTGTGCGTACGCAATGTTTTAGTATGATTTCCACGCAAGTCTTCGTACATGAGGCCCCAGGTGTGTCTGATTGGGGTTGGAACTAAACTTTGAAAGACACCAGCCCTCCAGGACCGAGTCATCCTTGCTTTAAGCTCTAAACTTTTACTTTAAGCTCAATACCAATATCTTGCAAAATAAGTAGTTAAAATTTATTTCATGTCATCATAGCAAAGAGAAAGGAAATGAGTTATAAAATCTACTATGTTATTTTCTGCAGCAATTTTACAGCATAATATTAAATTCAAGTCTGTTTATGCATCTCTAAAGCCGTGGGCTACTCTTACTGGCAAAGATGTAATAACAAAAGGCTATTGGCTGTTTTTTAAAAGGGGGAGGAGCTACTATACATCTTGTCCTGTCATGTTTCAGTTCAGTTACTGCACACATCAAACAAAACTGCACATTTCAAAGCACTTTGTGGTACATTTGCAATTAAAGCATCTAAGCAACCTTATAACAACACCCAATACAATTTTAGCCATGATATTCACTGCTGTAATTAGTGATGTAGAGTGTGTTTTAAGTTTTATTATTTTTATTATTTTGCTGTCTTTTTCAGGATGGCCTGATCCAGCAGTGTGGAGAGACCATGAAGGAGAATGTAAATGTGAAGACCGTGTGCAGCTATTATAACTCGGCCACCATGTACGGCTTGGACTCCGTCATGAAGAAGTCAGTAATCCCTTCAGAGTTTCATAATTCTTTAACACACTTGACACTTTACTGAGGCTGTTGCATGTTGCAGATGTTTAGAGTGGCTCCTCAATAACCTGATGACGCATCAGAATGTGGAGCTAATGAAGGAGCTCGGGTACAGTACTGATATATACATCTGTCTCTGACCTCATATGAAGTGTCTGGTGTTTAGAAATGGTTGATCTCATTGAATATCTCTGTGTAGGGGAGACATTATGGAGCAACTCATTCAGTCCTCTGATCTGTTTGTAATGCAAGTAGAGATGGATGTTTACACGGCACTGAAGAAGGTAGGAGATGGGATGTGATTATAATAAATTCTCTAAGAAAAACATTTGAATATAACCTGCTTAATGCTCATAAATTTTCAATGCTGTTTCAGAAGCAGAAATGTTTTAAAGTGTTGTTTTTTTTTCATTTTGATTAAAGGAACAATTCAAGAATAGTTTTTATATTGTTGGTGATATTTTAAAATGTTTAAATGATTTAAGTAACATGCTTGCTTATTTCATGCATTTAATGGTGCTATGGGGCTTTTAATGAGATGTATTCATATGTTTTATTACGGCTACCAAAATAAAAATTATCAAATTATTTTGTCATTAAAATTGAAAATTGATTATTTAAAATACTTCCTTTGCTACAATTAAAACTTTTATTTTGTAGGATTTAAAAATTATATATATACATATTAGGCATGGGCCGGTATAGGTTTCTGTGATGGTATGATAACCTTGGATAAAAATATCACTGCATCGCGGTATTGTGTTTACTGCTGTAGAATAATTTCTTTTTAAATATCTGAGTTAAAAACAACAACGTTTTTCCCCATTTAACATAATATGTTACATTTTAGGAAACATTTATGATATTTTGGATCAGAAAACATGTCAGGCTACATAATTAAAATAAACCATCCACTTCTACTATCTTTATTAGCTTCAAAAACACAGATTTCCTTACAACACATCAAAAACACTGAAAAAACCCTCTATATATACCTTAGAAATGGTATAACAAAACATTTTTGTTGTTTTAATACCTTGACCTTTCCGAACCGCTGTTAACCGGTAATCATCTATGTATATACAGTTGAGGTCAGAATTATTAGTCCCTCCTTTGAATTTATTTATCTTTTTTTAAATATTTCCCAAATTATGTTTAACAGAACAATGAAATTTTCACAGTTTGTCTGATAATATTTTTTTCTTTTGGAGAAAGTCTTATTTGTTTTATTTTGGCTAGAATAAAAGCAGTTTTTAAATTTTTAAACACCCTTTTAAGGACAAAATTATTAGCCCCTTTAAACTATATATTTTTTTGATAGTCTAAAGAACAAACCATGGTTATACAATAACCTGCCTAATTACCCTAACCTGCCTAGTTAATCTAATTAACCTAGTTAAGCCTGTAAATGTCACTTTAAGCTGTATAAAAGTGTCTTGAAAACTATCTAGTAAAAAATTATGTACTGTCATCATGAAAAAGATAAGATAAATCAGTTATTAAAACTATTATATTTAGAAATGTGTTGAAAAAAATCTTCTCTCCATTAAACAGAAATTAGCGAAAAAAATAAAAAGGAAGCCAATAACTCAGGGTGGCTAATAATTCTGACTTCAACTGTGTGTGTGTGTGTGTGTGTGTGTGTGTGTGTGTGTGTGTGTGTGTGTGTGTGTGTGTGTGTGTGTGTGTGTGTGTGTGTGTGTGTGTGTGTGTGTGTAAAATTGATATGGATGAGTGTAAAATTGATATGGATGATTGATAAGAAAGTCCATCTGCATAAATTATACAAAATAAAAGAAACTGATTAAAACAAAGATTAAAAAAAATTAAACAAAAAGCATTTTGTGTGTTATGATGGAATCTAACAGTATTGGGTTACAGAAATCCAACAACTAAATGTAAAATAACATTGTAAAGCCTTCATTCTATAAATAAACTAACACAATCTTCATTAAAGGGATAAACTTTACAACTTCCTATGCCCAGGTGGATTTCATGGGCACAGGCTTTAAAATCCCTATTAGGTTATGGTTGAACTCTCTAGTGAAGCCACAAGTGAGGTGTTCTGAACTGTGGTTACTAGTTAATTATAATTAGCAATAATAATAATAATTGGGATTGTAGATTTTGCAGTGTAACTATTGCAGGTTTGCAAATTGTGATATCGATGTTGAAACAATACATTGTTCAGCTAGATTTTTGAAAAATTAAACATAAGTGTATACATAAATTTATAAATACGCATTAATTAAAAAAGAATTTTTATTCATAACCTTATTTTTATTTTATTTTTTTACCAAAGATGATGACAAAAAAGATGCATCTAATATGTGTTAAGTGTGTGTATGCACAATCATGTATAATATGTAGTGACTGAGAGGTCTGTTATGAACATTAAAAGTACACTTCTTTTTTCAGTGGATGTTCTTGCAGCTCAATCCATCTTGGGACGGTCCAATAAAGCAACTTCTGCTGGATGCAGATGCCTGGCTGTGTAAAAGAAGAAGTGGTACGTTTCATATATAGAAATATACGTATGAATATATTTCTGCAATCTTCCTCTAACCGTCACTCTCATTCACAGATGCTGGAGAAGTGGAGCCATTTCTAAACACAGATGATGGAATGCCCTTCGTCCCTGTGTTCAGACACATCCGCCTGCAGTACATCATTAATGACCTGGCCTCAGCCCGCATGCTGGAACGGGACAACATCCTACCTCCCGGTCAGATTCAGAGAAATCACATTAATCCATCCATTCATTTAGATTTATTATATTCTATAATATATTTAAATATTATAATTTATATTTTATTTTTCTCTTGTGTCTCTATTCCCACCATTTTATTAACATTAATAATTAAACGTATTAATCTTCAGGTAGTAGGATCATATTTGGGTCGGTCTAGTCAATAGTATTTTAGCAGCTACAGAGCAGGCGGATATAAAGACAGTAAGGCCATATCTGATTGGTCAGATTTAGATAATCTATGCATGCAACACATAAATGCTTAGCACATGAACTGAATTAACTGATTGGACTTTTCTGGTATATGGATGTTGCATATACTATTGTAATTACGAAAATACTATATTATCTCAAAAGCGATTGTTTTCAATGCATTTTGCAGCCCTAGTTATAAAGGTGATGGTTAGTTCTAGATCAGTGGCTCTCAAACGTTTTTCATCAAGTACCACCTCAGAAAAAAGTTGTCTTTGCAAGTACCACCATAATGAGTAGTATTGAAATACAGTAGTGTATTAGGTCCAGTAAAGCAGCTAAAGCTCTGTACAGTTCAAAAACGAGGCATATTAGTTCATAATATTAAGAACATTTCAATTAAAATGTGCTTTTAAAAGTTAAAAATGGTAGGTTACTGTTATTAAAAAGTTTTAAAAAAAAAAGAAAAAGAAAAAAATGTTTATCAGCACCTGGACCACATAAATTTAGGCTTTATGTAATCATGATCATATATAAATCATTTTTGATAATTTATTTAAATTTATGTAGCATGTACATATGACACATTTGATTCATCGGCGTACCACTAGAAGGAAGCCCACGTACCACTAGTGGTACATGTACCACAGTTTGAGAACCACTGTTCTAGAAGCTTAGGTCAGAGGTTTAATTTATTTATATCTAACCTTTTATTTTACATGTATTATATTTAATCTGCAACCACATTGCGTTCTTTTATTGTCTGAATGTATAGGAAAAAAGCTATTTGTGACTTGTGTAGGAGCATTTTAATGATACAATATTTTAATAGAATGTATATTTTTAAATGATATTAGAGATCATTTTTATTCAGGAAATATTTTAAGGGAAATTTTTTAAAAAGGTTCATCCTGGAGGGATTTTACCGTTTATTATTAATCAAATTGAAACTTTTATTAGTGTTGGTATTTGTATGTTTTTATGTATTATGAACAATTAAGAAACATTAATAATTATAAATTATATATTGAATATGAATTACATGAGTATAGCCAATGCTGCTGATATGGCATTAATAATTAAGTAGTCTTAATGTATAATTATGCAAACACACAAAAAGACTTAAAGCCAATAATATAAATCTATATTCTAAACAAATGGCAAGCAGAATGGGGTTTTTATTTAAATGCAGCTTTTAGTAGGAAGAAAATCTATTCTTTTAACTCAAGACATGATGAGTTTGCTAACACAAGATGTGAAGTTTCACAAACTGATTTCGAGAGAAGCACAAGATATGATTGATCGTGGCTGGTCTCTCATCTGTAATCATTAGTAAATCAATCAAATTAAGCCAAACTCACTATAACTAGCCAGTCCAAAACTACTTTGCTATCTTCATCTTCCTCCTTTTTTGTCTTTTACCCTGGGGAGCTCTTGAGAACTCCCTAATCTCGTACCCCCTTACATGCTTATTGACCAGGAGGGAGCCCTGGGCTCAATTATCTCCGAGCTCAGGGTTCTCTGCTGGGACAGCATGCCAAACCTGCTGTTATTATCAAGCAATATCCAAGGGCGTATTTACACTATGTACAGCTACCTTGAACTGTGCCAAAGCACACTTGTCCACGCTACCATCTCCCCCGACGGCCTGCACTCCCATTTCATTCGGGCCTGGGCACGCTTGCGTCATCGATGGTGCGCTGGTCAGTAATCGATCTTGCTCAGCACAGTGTAGATTTCTTTAGTCATATCGTTTAAGTTGTTTGTGATGCGGTGACACGCAGTCAATCATTTTGCCGAACAGATCAGCCACTTTTGACGCTCATAACCAATCGTAATGTCCTCGTGCTGCAGGAAACAGGAGGTTTGCTGAAGGTGCAGCTGTCGTGCAGTGAGGGGTTTACATCTTCAAAGGGGTGGTCCAGAATGTAATTTTAAGACTTGGTTGTGTTTATAAGATGCAAAGCAATGTGTGCTCATGTTTCACTTGAAGGAAATCATGTTTTTTTCATAAATCTCACTTTGATTAAATACAGCTACTCGGCTAAGATGAAAACGACTGATATTTCCTAGTTCCTCTAAAAGGCCCGCCCTCAAGTGACTCTGAATGGTCATCGTCATAATGCGCTGCGATTCGCGGATCGGCTCCACATCACGCCCATACAAGCATGCGCTTTTCTGCTGTCACAAACATCAGTCACAACAGTCAGCCAAAATGGGGTGCGGCTCCTTTAAGAGAGATCGCTATTGCATGCGTTTATGTATGTGTGTGAACGCGTGAACTTTCTGTAACAAGAGCATGTGCGCAGGACATTCTTTTTCTCTAATGCTCGGATTAAGTACTCGGATTTCTGTAATATATCGTGACAGAAGAATAAAGCACAAGATGTGGGATGAGACCTGTGTGAGCCTTGATTTATTTTTCTGCTCCTACACAAGTTAGGTGAGCTATCCTGTATTTTTTTTAACTCAACGCATTACACAACGTCTTTCACATATATCTGGAATATGCAGGTGTAAGTAATATGAATCATCCACATATCTTTTGCAACTTCATTATCTGAGATGTAAAACGCATGGAAAAGCTGCCTAAAGAGAAACACTGCACAGTCGCACACACATAGAGAGACACGAACACGCTGGTGAATGTGTGTGTTTACAGCAGTTTGACTGATAAATATGAATTTGTAGCTAAATCATTTGCAGTGCAAAACAGCATTACCAATTGTTTACATCGTTGCTACAGCATACGGTTAACGTTAGACACCGTACATGTCATGATCGATTTTAACAAACAAAAACACTTACAGGTTGTAGCTCACAGCTTCTGTTTTGAGGAGATTTTAGCCGAATCCAGCACTGACCTGGGAGAGATTCTTGAGCTGTTTTGTCAAATCATGCTTGCTATGTATTTTGTAATTCTCTGTAACAAAATTAATATTGAACTGTAAGCACTTCTGTCTTTGTGTCGTGTCCTTTGGAAACCCAAATACAGAAACCGGCGAAGCTGTGTGGAGACAGCAGGGTTTGGATGCATTTTTAGCTCCATCTCTGCTATAATGTTATAGCGCCTCTGGCCACGGCCCAAAGCTGTGCAGTGTGTGTGTGCGCAGTAAACTTTTGTGATCTCACACAGGGCGGAAGTATTTTTTGTAGTCCCCAAAATTTGTTCATTGTAGGCTTTGCTAAGCTAACTCTGTAAAAACCAAGGTCTCCCTTTGCATTGAACTTTGAGCTTTTTACATTGAGAGATGCTGTTTATGTTCACACAGCTACATTAAACATCAACTAAAGTTTAAAATATGATTTCGTAGTAGACCACCCCTTTAATAAACTATGACAGTTTGCATTCAATGTACAGTAAGAATGATTAATTAATCTATATGAAACAGTCCCTTAAAAGTCACATCTCAGTTTCTTTTTCGAGCTCAAGCACGTTTTGCACTCACACACAAGCGTACTGCGCCAAAGCCCAAAAGAACCAGGCCAGGCCAAGGCCGGCCAAGTGAACTGTGCCTGAGCCCGATTCAGAGCACTCACACTTCTCAAACGATCCAAAACAGGCCTGGGCACAGTTCGGATAGCATAGTGTTAGTAAGCCCTAAGTGTAAACTCTTGAAGCTGTATTTTTGGAAACACAAGATTCACTTATGGACATTTACTCCGAGGTGTAGTTCCTCCATAATGTCAATAGTGCAATATCAAACAACCTGTTAAACATATACTTTTGTTATGCCCTATTTTTAACGTTATTAAAAACATCAAACCAGCGTTTTTATCTGGAGAACTTTAAAGGAATCATTTTAAAATATGAATCGTTTAAAAATAAAGGAATTTCAATTAAAAGTACATCTTCATTTAAAAAAAATAATGTTTTATGTATTTTTATGTCTTTTTTATTATAGAAACATGATATTTATAAAATGTTTGTAAATTTGGTATCATGTTACAATAAGGTTGTATTAGTTAATGCATTTACTAGAACAAACTATGAACAATACTTTCATTACAGTATTTGTTCATATTGTTTAGGGTTAATTCATGAAAATACAGTTGATCGTTAGTTCACATTAATTCATGGTGGATTAACTAGTATCAATTTGGATTTTAATAATGTATTAGTAAATGTTGAACTTTGATTAATAAATACTGTACAAGTCTCGGCGCTAATAGCCCATTGGTTAGTGTGTCGACGCATAGCACCGAGGTGCTCGCAGCGACCCGAGTTCGATTCCCGTCTTGAGGTCCTTTTTGATCCTTCCCCTATTTCTGCTCCCCACACTTTCCTGTCTCTATATCACTACTGTCCTATCAATAAAGGTGAAAACCCCTTTAAAATAATTATTAAAAATAAATAAATAAATGCTGTACAAGTATTGTACATAATTTGTACATGTTAGTAAATACATGAACCAATGAAACCTTATCATAGAGCAGGGGTTCTCAAAGTGGGGGTCGGGACCCCTCGAGGGGTCGCGGGACAATGAAGGAGGGTCGTCTGGTGATTTAAAAAAAATCTATTTATTATTATTAAATCATATAAGAATGACCATATTTTATCCATAACCTACTTAAGAGAAAAATATAGTCATTTATAATTACTATATAGTTATAGTAGCTTATAGTTACTAGTTCTATTGGATTGCGACCCCAGTGGTAATTACATTATATTAAAGACACCGCAATAGCATCAGATGCATCAGATTGATATTATAACACCAGGTTAAAGTTTCTGGCCCATTTACAGCACTGACATTTAACGAAGAATATACCTGGGTGTTTTGGTGTGTGTGTGACATTGCATGCAAGGTTTCTGTATTCATAACCAGGATATTGGGGGTCGCGAGTCACTGGCATCGTCATATTAGGGGTCGCAGGCTGAAAGGTCTGTGAACCTCTGTCATAGAGTGTGATCATAAATTTGATTAATTTTTTTTTTTGTCATAGAAGCTGATATGGAAATAAACTCTCTCTCAAACACACAAGAAGATTACTCTGCATGACAGGCTTCTTGTTCTTTACACCTGAACGAACTTATAAAAGTAATGTGGAGAATAACAAACAAAATGGTTTACAGAACACACAACTAAGCAAAGAGTTCCTTAATGTTTGCCTACTCTTCTGTTATGCACAAAAAAAAATTTTTTTTTGCTTTACAAAAACAATACATACTTTTAAGGAGGTAGTATACAGTAAGTAGACAAATTAAGAGATTTGTGTGGCAGATATTAACCTGACATCCTCTTTTGTCCTTTATTTTCCAGAGTGGCTGAGCTCTGTATACAAGCAGCAGTGGTTCGCCATGCTGAGGACTGAACATGATAATGATAACGGGTGAGGAAACGTCCAAACGTCCTGCACTGCTAAACATTAAACCTGTGTTTGAATTGCAAATGAGCCAATCTGATCCTTTCAGACCTCAGGAGGCCAATAAAGAGGAGTTTGAGCTCAACAGTATGCGCTGTGGACGTAAACTGACCAAAGATGGAGATGTGAGTTGGACTAGGGCTTTTCTGCTGGTATTTAAGCCATTGGATGAAATGCATGATGGGTTTTTTGGTTATTTTTACAGTATTGTTGGCGATGGACGGGGTTTAATTATGGTTTTGACCTGCTGGTGACTTACACAAACCGCTTTATAATCTTCAAGAGGAACACGCTGAGCCAGCCATGTGGAGGAGCTGTTAGCTTACAGCCACGACGACATCTAGCGTACCGGTGAGATGATGCACTACGGCTTGTTACACATTTAATACAAAGTAATGTCATCCAATGTCATGTTTATCTGTAATACTTCAAGTTTGTATATTTAAAAAAAATGTATCTAGCTTAAATTAGCTCTAAAATAATCAGGGATGTTTATTTAATTTAATTAAGTAATTTAATTATTCAGTTATTGAGATCATGCAAAATAGAGTTGGAATAATTAGTACTTTAAAATGGTTTAGTAATGTTAGTTATTTTACATTTACAATTAGAGTTGCTGGTTAAATATTAATTTATTTAATTATAATCTTTATTTAAACAAATAGTCATATTTGTTCATATAAATTACACAATTTTTATTCAAACAGCTCTTGTTGAAATGGTTCACTTTTAAACATTTCACTGTAAAAATATCTTTCTCACTATTAAGAGTAGTAATTGTTTCTTTTAATAATCAAGCATTATAGGTTTTATTCAATGAATACTACCAAATTGTGATGTGAAAATACGTTTATATGTTTTATTTACATTATTGTGACAAAGTTTAGGACTATGGCAGCTTTCATTTTTCCATTCCCATTTCATCATACATGAAATTATTTGCATTAATTTGACCAAAATGTTTATAGTAGTGTAATAAACACTGGTGGGAGGCGTGTGTTGGCACGAGGCCAAGTACTTTAGTGTCCCACCAGTGACAATATACAGCCATATTGCACTGCTACAAGTGTGATATTGCATTTGTACAACATTCAACAGCATAATCGTGTATATAAAAAGGAATATCAAACATCAGAACAGCAGAAACCGATACTAACTCACCAACATCACTGTAAAGCTAGTATTTCAATGATTCTCTAGAGTAATGTCTGAAATGATGACAAAACATGTGATCTTGCTCACATTTTAAGATTATAAGGCTGTATGGCATTAAACGCCATACACTACCAGATTACTGTTGTGTTTGCGATAAGGAAAAGTTCTGAACACTTAAGCATTTTTTATTTTTTTATTTTTACTGACCTAGTCTGCAGTAACAAAAACAGGAGACTTGTTAGAAACAAACAGATGGCCAACCAAAAAGTAACTCAAAATTATACAAAGAATGACCAACACAAAATGCACACATTCCTGATATGCAAGTCCCATCTGACACTCAATACATTACAATTAATATGGTATAAAACTATAAATACAGCACTACAACATACACAAGAGATAGATCAACTTAGAAAGCCACTTACCAGTTTTGATCAGCTTTAGTTAGAAATTATACTGAGTATTTCTTCTCTAAGGGCTTATTATGTGGTCTTGTGGGTGAACAACCTTCTTTGCTCTGCTAAGTGTGACAGACTAATGATCGCTGACGCGTTGTATCTCTGAAATTATAAATATTTAAAATAGGCACTGTCCTTAT